>NC_091678.1:4242424-4545454 GCF_030179915.1 Drosophila takahashii | reverse complement strand
TTTAATATTTAGAAGTAATGCAAAAGCTATTATATTTAATAGTAAAAGCTTTTACCAAAATTTTAAAGGATTTTCTTTCTAAATGAAGTCCGGCTTATTCAGATGAAAATAATAAATTCTTAAGCCAATTTAGTAACTAGGTACTGATCTTTGTTAAAACATTTATTACGATTTGAATAAAAGTGCACAAAGTGTCTTAAAATTTCTTAAATACTAGACGTAGACATCCCAGTGCACGTTTTACCATAATATTCGATACATCGCCAAACAGAGTTAAACTAGAAACGTGGCTTGAATGTGGCCGGATACTGGTTAAAGCGCGGACGCAGTGCAGCATTTGATTTCTCGAACTTCTCGCCCGAATTGCCCAGAATCACTCCATCGGCCATTTTGCCAGGATGATCCTTACCATCCGATCGATCGCCATGGGCCTCGGCCACGTCGATGATCCGCGGGTTCTTGCGGTATCTATACCACCAGTACTCAAAGACCAGCGTAATGCAGGCCATTCCGATGCCCACGAAGATCACAATGAAGACGCCGCCAATGTTCTGGATAGAAATGCCATCCGATTGATCCTCCGGCTTCTCGCATTTGGCCTGAGCTTCGTCGTTCTTCCACCACTTCTCCTTGAGCTTCTCCAGCTGTCTTTTATTGAGCAGGGTCAGGATGCTACACCCAAAAAAAAAAATCAAAAGTGTTAACTCTCTAAGCGTTGTATTAAAAATATACTAGATGAAGGATAGAAAAGTTGTATTAACCTAATACTAAATAGTACAAATTCTATACTCATTAGGGGCTGTCTATATATTACGTAATCACAATTTCGGCTATTTTTAAACCCCCCCCCCCCATTAAATCAATTCTTCATACAAAACAAAAAAATTTGCACCCCCCCTAGATGATTACGTAATATATGGACAGTCCCTTTGAATTCATTGCATAAGAAATAGTATAAAGTTAATATTTTGTAGTTTCATTTCTATACCGAAAGTTTTAATTTAATACTTTAAAGAGTACTTATTTAATACTGATCTTATTGATGCAAATTTGACACTCAATAGTGTAGAACTCATGTAACAATAGATTCGTTTCTATGACTATTTTTTTTTTTGGGCGTAAGGAAAGGTAAGGTTATAACTATGGATATCTTTATAACCTTTCTACTCACGCATTATTGAACTGATCCTTGAGATGTGAGCCCTGCTGGACGGCAATGGCATAGGGTTTCCTGGAAAACTCCTCGCCCACTACCTGCAAATCGCAGTTGGTCAACTGCAGGTAGCGAATATCGGTGGCATCGCCCAGGAAGGCGAATCCCGTGGCTGCCGTGGAATTGCGGACCCTGGCCACCGCCTCATCGAGGGTGGCTGGTAGCGACGCCTCCTGCATGGCCTGCCACATTTTGGTGTACTTATCGCTCACCGGATAATCCCAAACGGCCAGCTTGGAGCGCTCCAGCGGAGTGAGTGAGTCATTCAGCGACAGATCCTTCCAGATCTCGTAGAACATCTGCTCTATATTGGCCATACGCTCGAAATATGTCATCGCCGATGAGCCGTTCAGGGGAGCATACAAGATCTTGTACTGCTTGGCCAGGTCATCCAAACTTTCGACGGGCGTATCCAAACGGGAGACGGTCAAAAAGGCAGCCAAGTTGGCCGTGTAGGAGGCAATGATGATGAAGCTTAGGGATAGAAAAAATTAATTATTAATTTAAATACATTATAAATTGTAATTATAATTTCGGCATTTTAACTTTTTCACTTGATTCACTTTACTTGACAAAATTCTCTTTGGCGATTGATTTACAGCCGAAAAATATTGTTTTATATTGCTTTTAAACAATTTTGTTTGCATATATTTTATGCATATAATTTTTGCATATTTTTTGCACATGTTTTTCACATTTTTTGCTCATTTTTTGCATATATTTTGGTTTACTTTACTTGACAAAATTCTCTTTGGCCATTTATTTTAGGTTGAAAAATATTGTTTTATATTGCTTAAACTTTGCTTGCATATATTTTGCTTATTTTGCATATATTATTTGCACATTTTTGGCATATTTTTTGCATATATTTGGCATATTTCCGATATGCAGCTAAATTTATTATATTTAAAAATATGAGAACTACCTAAAAGTTTTGGTAAAAATCTGACCAAAAATAGACAAATATCATATAGAAAACCCACCCGAACAACCACCAAGTGGCGGCCACCAGACGTCCAGAGAGATTCTTAGGAGCCTCGCCACCTCCCTGAGGAGTCAGCGAAGTCATGCAGAACCAGAGGCACTCCTTGAGATTAAACTCCCGCTTCTCCTCGTCATCCTTGTATTTCTCGCGGTTATTCTGGTAACTATACGGGCTCCAGCGATCGAAGATCCACATGAGAAAGCTGGTGAAGAAGTAGGCGGCCAGGATGCAGAGCCACACATTCGTCTCCAGAACAGTGAGGAACTTGAACAGCGAACTGGGCGAGCTGGGTCGCTGCATCATGATGGTGATACCTACTAGATCGTAATACGGAACCGTAAAGTCAATCACAATCTCCCGTTCGGCCATCACAGACATGCTGCCAAGGCCAATATCCGCCTGCTTATCAATCAACTTTTTGACAATCCCATTCCATTCGCCCTTTTCGTCCATGTTGCCGAATTTCCCATCCTCCACCTCCTGAATAGTGTAGTCAAAGTGGACTATATCGGCTATCTCATTGATCAGATCTATGCAGTATCCTTTGTATCCCTTCGGGGCCGTCTCATCGCGCATAATAAAGGGAGCTTGCTGTAAAATAGAAATAATACATTAATATTTTAATTTTGAAATATAATATATTTACTTTGTGACTAAAACAATATAAACTTAAGTAATTTTAGCTTAATTATGATGTCTTTAATATTAAAAAGTTAATTACAAAGTCGAGAAGGTTAATTATTAAGTTTGGCACAAAAAAAAAAACGGTACTGAAAACGAAAAAAATTGTTGATAAAAAATTGAACAAATAAAAGTCTCAAATAACTGTTATTTACGGTCCCTGCTAAAACCACATAAACTTGTCATTAATATTTTAAAGTTAATTATAATGTAGCGAAGTAAAATATTATGTTTGGAACAAAATAACGGTACTGAAAACGAAATAAATGAAGGGAGCTGTAAAATAAAACGAATACTTTAATGGACTTATTTATTGACTTTGTGACTAAAACAACACTAACTTTTATATAATAAAAAGCGATTTTATCTTTATTATGATAGTTTTAATATTTTAAAGTTAATTACAAAGTCGAGAAGGTGAAAAATCAGGTTTAAAGCAAAAAGAGAACTGAAAACTCAATAAAAAACTACAAAATAATTAAAGAAATATTATAATCCCTATTTTTAATATTTTCAAAACATCCTCCTTAAGCCCCTATCTTGACCCACCAAAACAGTGAAGATTCGATAGACCGTGTCCGCGGTTAGATTCCTCATCTGCTCCTCATCCTTGACGATGAGGGGCGAGTCCAGGCCGGCTGCCCAGGTGCCAATCGATTTGCTGTTCACGGAACTCCCGCCACGAATCTGAAGCACGTTTATGTCCATTTCGAATTTCATGTAGCTGTAGCCGTTGAAGGGCTGCCTGGGTTGCGTGACGAGATCGAAGGTTCCGTAGGATGTCGGCTCGCTAATCTATGGAGCGAACAACAAAAGCGGACAAGTGAGTAATCAACCCTAATTTGTTGTACAAATGGGTAAAGCCAACCTTGGTGAAATATTCCCGAAGATCCACGTTTCTCTGGGGTGTATTGCCGCCTTGGAAATCATCGCAGTTCAGGTACTCCATGTCCTTCGGCCAGGCTCCAGATTGTAGCATTTCCCTATCCAAAAAAAAAAGGAAAGTTTATACATATAAAATAAAAAGAAATATATATTTATAACCCACTTGATGGTGAGAAAACTCCTGAGTGCCAAATCAAAGTAAAAAGCCGACGACAACATGGGCTCCTCGTTTAAATTAAAGGTGGTTCTTAGAAGTCCCAAGCGATCCCGATATTGCGTATACGCCATGGGCTTCAGGAACATGATGGTCGCATTGTCCCGCTGACTGCTAATCTCTCCCTCGCTCTGAGTGATGGCATGCCAGGCAAAGTTACGTTCAAAATAAGCCGGCTTTACGGATTCCAGGACCATGCGAATCGACTGCAGATTGCCCAGTATAAAGAAGTTATTTATGTCCAGATTCCTCAGCTTTTCAATCTGCTCCTCGCGCTCGCGATTTCCATCCTTGGCTATCGCAGTGATGACATGACGCGTTTGGATATTCTGCAGCAGGGACTTGTACTTGTGATCCATAACGAAGGTCTCATCATACAGAATGGCAGCTGATAAAGGTATAGAAATTGATTTATATTAGGATTTGGAATAGAGCCCTGCATGAATGGATTCAATGAATTATTTTGAATTTTCAGTTTAATAGAATTTAATGAATTTGAATTTTGAGTTTAATAGAATTGAGTGAATTTGAATTTTGAGTTTAATAGAATTGAATGAATGAATGGCATGCATTCCGAAATAAATCAAACGAAAATTTCTTTTGAAGAAGAAAGGGCCATACTTTTGTGATTAAATCTGCCTGAATTTTATTTACTATACACTTAACATTGATTTCCAAGTTTTGGAAACATAAAATGAATAAAAAAAGCTAATTTTATTGGAAATAATATCACAAATATTTAATAGAAAATTCTAAAATAAATTCTTCTTACCATTTGTGATGTTCAAATGCCTCACTATACTTCGGATAACCTCGGGAATAATATCTGCCGGCGGCATTACCTGCAGCAAATACTTTTGCTTCGCCTCGTCCAAGTCACGCCACTGCCTCAAATCTCCCTCCTGGCCATAGGAGGCACTAATGGTGGGCAGACCCAGAGCCTGGGTGAAACTCTTCACCGTTTCCGAGGCTATTCCCGATTTCGTGGTATCCAGGATCAAGTGGGGCGTCTGTTTTTTCTCAATACTTGTCGCATACTTATTACAAACTAGAGATGTCAAGTTATCAGAAATTATTCAGGTATAATCCTTAAGAAAACTCACTGGCTTCCAGGAGCACTTTGGCATCCGTTTTATTCGCCTCAATAGAATCCAGCTGTACGGAGAGTCCATATCGTATATTCTTTTTCAAATAGGTAATCGCCACATCCACCGCCTTGGCCGCCGGTTCATTATCCACCTCGTTTATAAACACTATCCCAAAGGATCGGATTGTGTGGGTTAAATTGCATTTGACGAAAGCATTACGTGGCATTGCGTTTGTTTACTTGCCCTAGAACTCATTATGACTGGCACCACCCGAATAATCCACCCGTCCCATATCTTTTTCCATAGTTTTTATCTAATTAGTTTACTTAAAGTGCACTGAGCAAAGAGCATTAAGGAAAACTTTAGACTATAGATGTAATAAAAAATCCATCTTGTAAAATTCTTGGAGAAGAAATCTCTTTCTTGGAGAAAACTCTTATATTTTGTTTTGATCCATGGGTGCAAGAAATTATTAATATTATAATAGGTAGTAACCAAAATTAAAGAAAATTAAATTCCCTAAAAAATAATTCATGAAAAATTTTTTCAATGTCTCAGCAAATTACCTTTTAAACAATATCAAAAATAAATATTTTTTTCGAAAAAATGCAACTTGTTTAATTAATATGATGTAAAATTCATTAATAAAATAATTTAATTAATTAATTATTGAATTTTTGCTTATTTGAAACATTTAAAATCATTCCTGAAGTATTTTTTTCAATGTTTCAGCAGATTACCTTTTTAACGATATAAAAAATACAATTCTAATAACGACAATAGTAAACTTTTTAAGTTAATATGATGTAGATTTCATTAATAAATCTATTTAAAGGATATGCATCCGATATTTTATACGAAAAATAAGTGCTAGCAACTTTATATGAACTTCGAAACCAAGTCTCTATAACACCACTACTTATATCTTCTACATCCTTTCTATATCCAGATCGATCGACTCTCAACTTACAGACATTGATGTTTTGAGTAGTTTGTGCAGCGATCTTCCAAGTCAAGGCGCTCAATAACCATAGAATTCCAAACAGCCAAACCTTTTGAGAAGTCTTTAAGTTCACCAAAATCATTTTGATTTGCACATAAAGATTGGTTTCAATTCAGGATTTCAGGAGCTGACAATTGACCGCACGGCACGAACAACAAACTGCGACTGGGCAGGAAATTACGCTTTTAAAAAAGGATACAACCTACAGTGCCACTGACAATTTCACTTTCAGCACCGACAATGTGTGGACACATGGGTGTTACCTTGGTGATAATCAATTTGGTGGGTAATCGCCCACAAACCCTCAACACACCATCAAAATCACCATCACCCCAATCCAAGCATGAACACATATCCTGATTCGATTGTTCGTGCTGGAACTCAAGCGTTAATTGGTGGCGGTTACGGAAAGAGGATTCGGTCGGTTAGTTATTATGAGGTATTGAGAAGCTTGTTATATTGTCAAATCAACATGAAATTATTATTGGAAAGGCGGAGGGAGAAACTATGGAAAAGGGGTTACAATGTTTTTGAATTTTAGATTTGAAAATTGATAAACAGAAAAATAAAAATGGAAAACAAATAGAAAATATAAAATCTATAAATTCCCTAATAAATTACTTAAATTTCATATCTCCTTTTAAATTCGATTAGTTCCGACTCACACTATTTCTAATCAAACCCAGACAATACAATAATTTCTGAATTTTTGATTTGAAAATTGATAAATACTATTTTTCTATAAAATAAATAGAACAAAAATAAATCTATAAATTCCCTAATTAATTACTAAAGCTTTCTATCTCCCTTTAAATTCGATTAGTTCTGACTCACACTATTTCTAATCAAACCCAGACAAATCATGCTGATAACGCTTAATCAGCCAACAACAAACTTTTGACGAAAGTACAAAATTATTTTTATTTTTGATTAATTATACATTAAATGAACTTTACGCCCAACGTAATTTCTAGTATAGAGCTTGCACCCTACGAGCAAAAATTTAAAAGAAAAACGCCGCCTAAAATAAACATCTAAACGATTATGCAGCAGTTGCGCGAGCCGCATTTCAGATATAGCCACACTCTCTCCTTGTCTCTATATATATAGTCATGCCCGATGCGAACGGGGCGTTGTTGTGTTGGTGGCGGTGTCGACTAGCGAACATTGTCATTATGCGTAGACCTAGGATTTATCTTTAACTTACACAGTTCACGATGGTTAGATAGGTAGATGATACGTACATTACACAGATCGAATTATATATATATGTATAGCTAAAGCCTACGTTGCGTGTATATAAGCATAAATCTCACAAGTTCCAGTCATCGGGCCCCGACTCCTGGCGTATCACGGGCGGGGTGAGCGGAGCCCTGGGTGCTCCGGGCACAGGAGTGGGCACAAGTGGCGCAGCTCCGCGCAGCGAGCTCCCGTAATAAGGCGGTGGCCGATGGCTATTGATGCTCGGCGAATTGGAGCTGTGCGTCGACGAGGCGGAGGAGTCGCGCACGCGTCCCGCATCGAAAACCGGTGCCTGGGCATAGCGATGCGGATGCCCCAGCTGCGGCGTCTGCGATCGCGAATGCGAGCGATCCCGTCGCATCAGCTGCTCCTGCTGCAAACGTTGCTGTTGCACATACTGCTGCTTGCGCTGCTTGAGCAGCTGCTCGTCCCGCTGGAGCAGACGCTGTCGCTGCTGCAGCTCGTATTGCTGCCGCTGCATGGCACTCAGCCGGTTGGCCTTGCTCCACGGATTGCCGCCGAAGCAGAGGTTCGATATGAAGACCACCGGCGAGAAGAGACGCAGCGAGATCTCACTAGACGGAAGTCAAATTTGTGGTTATTTATATTTATAGCTGGGGTACAGAAGAGCCTCTCTAAATCGATACGTGCTGGTCACAAAGGAAAATATTACGTTTTAAATCGTATATAAATAGTAGAGCACTGCATAAATGGAATCAATGAATTATTTTGAATTTTTTGTTTTATATGCAGGAATTAATTAGAATTTTGAGTTTAATAGAATTGAATGAATTTTTATTTACAGTTTAATAGAATTGAATGAATGAATGGCTTGAATTCTGAATTTCTTTTAAAGAAGAAAGGGCCATAATTTTGTAATTAAATCTGCTTAAATTTGATTTACTAAGCAGTTAACATTGATTTCTTAAGAATTTTCCACTTTTTGTTCTCAAAAGGCACAAAAAAAATGTGGCAAATTCAAAAAAATTATAAAAATTATTCATTCATTCATTCAATTCAAAAATAATTAGAAAAACATAAAACAAATCAGAAATTTCATGGCATACTACGATAAAACAAAAATTGAATAGTAAAACTATGGAATGCAATAGCGTGATAATTAAAAGTAGCATTATACAAATTTTAACTTGAACTTCTACCACGACAAATTCGATTTAGCGAAGCTCGACTGTGTTACCAAACCAAAAACGCTTACGTGGTGTCCACAATGGGCTTCGCCTCATTGCCGCTGAGTATGAAGAGGGGGAAGAAGATGGAGAAGATGCAGCTGCTGACGATCACCGAGCTGGAGAGGTTCGTCAGCACGGTCAGCGGTATGCCGAAGCCGAAGAAATACGGCCAGTTCTTCTCGATGTAGGTGAGCCGTCGGTGCAGCTCCCAGCCCATGTTGAACCACTTGTACTCGAAGGAGTACAGCGAGTAGAGCAGGCACAGATGCACAAAGCACAGCGAGGAGCCCACATACTTCACGGGCACCAGATTGACCAGCATGCTCTGGACGAGGAACAGCATCTGGACCACCATGCTGAACAGAAAGTCGGCCACCAGTTTGCTGATTCCGGGTATCAGCTGCGGCCGTCCCTTCCTCACGCGATACGCGGCATTGGCGATGTCCGCGAACCACAAGGAGCTCACAATCTTGGAGAGCATGAAGATGGGCAGCACCCACATCATGCCGAAGAGCAGCGACAGGATGGGATGCAGCCAGCCCCAGACGATGGGCAGGGTTTCCGACTGGGCGCCATAGAAGATGGTCAGGCAGAATTTGAGCGTGGGCAGTAAAGCGGATTCGAAGAGGACGATGCTCAGCCAGGTGAAGCCTCCGTTGAGCATGCAGCACTTGAACAGCTTCTTGGCGATCTTCTTCTCCCTAAGAATTTAAGTATTTAAGTTGAAGTATATAGATGGAGCTACTGATCACCTACCCCTGGGGCTGCTGCTCCTGGACGCTGGGCTTCTTGCCCAGGATCTTCTCCAGCGTCCGCTCGTCGGCATTCTCCTCCGCCTGCTTGGCGTACTCCTCGCGGATCATGGCGGCCGCCGAGCTGGGAACTGGCGAGGGGGATCTCCTGGCGCGTTCGTAGCGATCCTTGTCGGTGCGTCGCAGCTGCTGGCGGTGCTCCTGCTCGGCATTCTGGCGATTGACCTCGTCGTCGATGTGCAGGACCAAAGTCATGCCACGTATGCTGTCCCACAGGCCGTACAGAATGCCCAGGGTGATGTTCTGTTTTTGGGTTTCCAAGTTACAAAGTTACAACGCATTTAGAAAATGGGAAGGGGAATCTCCATCTCAATCTCACCTTTATCGCCGCCATCTCGCGTGGACAGACCTTAGTTCCTGGTCAAGGGGATTACGAAATGGACATGCAAGCATACGAAACGTGTTTAGCTACTCGGAAGCGTATCAAAATGTGGCAGTGGGTCTTTGAATAAATTTGCGTTGTGCTCGGTGCGAGACGAAGACAAAACATCGTTGGCGCCTTTACACTGCACAAAATACCAGGTGCTTCGGCTGAAATTGTCTGCTTTACGACTCTCACTTACATACTTATCGCTAGGACTTCAGTTGCTGATCGAATTGCGGGCGTGTGCAGGACCTAAAAATCATTGAACTTTGTGCTGAATTTCAATAATAATAATAGTTGTTTTGCTTGGTGTAAAGGCACACGGTTGCCACCTGATGCGCAGCGGGCGTTAGTCAACACTGGTTAGAGATGCGACCATGTTGCCAACTATCGATCGATAGTTACCGTTATTAATTAGAATTTCTTGAATTGTTTTTAGCTAGTAAAACTTAGGATTTTATGTTGTGGGAGATTATTGTCTATTATTATTTCCAATCATATTAAATGTTGTGATGAATATTAACATATTTTTGTGTTAAAATGGAAATCCGATGTTTCAACGGTACAGGTAAAAGTATACAAAATATCGATAACTCAACTGCGATATGCCATTTCCATCCCTACAGCTACAGGTAAGGAAATCAGGTATAACGAACATTCTTCTCCTGACAGGGGACAGAAATAAACCGTAAGTCCTCCACTTGTTGAATATTTACAAAGTAGGCATAAAGTGACTCACAATATATTCTCGAATATTAAAATAAATACTTCGAGAAAGTTTTTTTCCTCACTTCATAAGCCCGCCACAATCGCAATTTGAAAAAATCGCATGTAAATAATGCAAATTAAGTCCGGGGACTAGTGATTAATTAGTGTGTGACTTTATTTGTTTTAGTGCGATAACGGGGCATTTTGTTTTAAATCCCCCTTTGTTGATATACGGCACTTACATATGCATGTTTATTGACATTTGTGTATGTATCGAAATATACGGTTGGGCCTTTTTCAATACGCAAATATCGTAATAAAACCTTAAATCAGGTGTCGACCGAAAGTTATGCGCATGCAAGCGCTTAATTGATTACCCATTTTACCGTTAGTCAACAAACGGACGACAAGATCTGTCGTGTTTACCTAGCAAACACATACAAACGCACACCCACCCGTGACATTTTCCCTACGCTCCAGTGTGTGTGTGGGTGTGGAAAATAAGCTGTGTGAAATGCAATTTTCAATCTTGGCTTTTTATTGCAGATTAAGCGTAACATCCCCCCAACCAACCTTTCCATTATTCCATCATCTGTCTGTGGGAATAATCAATACTGCACATATACTGAGCGACAGCAGCAACAACAACAACAAGGAATAATGGTGTGGTCTAGTGATAAGCAACAACAGTAGGGCCACAGCCCGGCCCCACCCCCTCCGCCTACCGCCCAACGCCCACCGACCACTGACGCCCGAGCAGGAATTCCAAAAGGAGGAGAAGAGGAGCTACGAAAAAGCAATTACCATCGCATAACTCAAATTTCCTGTCATTCCTCCATCTTCCGGGACATCAAAAAGTGGAAATAATGTCACGCGAGGAACGCAAGCCCATCGTGGACACCTCGAATAGCAGCAGTTGCAGCAGCGGCGATGATGAAGTGCATCCCGTGGTGCGACGTCGCAGTGCCCGGGACACGGAGCTCGCTGGGCCGCAGAAGGATGCAGGATGCTGTGATCCTTCGAGCACGCCACACCGATTCCTGGCCCTGCTCTTCATGTGCCTCCTGGGTTTTGGTGAGTTAATACCATTTTTAGAACTTTAAGGGCCGTTTTCTCGTCCGTTTGTTAAATTTAAAGTAGGGATAAATCCATGAAATCGTATGGGATGATAGATCTCTAAGAAATTTCAAAGGAATATTTCCTTTTAATTTTTTTTAAATTGGTTGTTAAAACCCATTTAACTACAATTTTTAGAGCTAAAGAAAAGTCATTTTGCATTTTAAAAATATCATACTTTTTGATGGATATTAAAGAAATATCAATTGGATTACAATCGATTAGCTGTTAAACGAATATTTCGATTTAATTTTTATCAAATTTGTTTTTAAAACTCATTTAAATTTTTTCTCATACTAGCCAAATCAGAAAAGTTTATAGAATATATGTATTACGAAAGAATATTAAAGTTTCGCATTACGTTTCAAAATTAAATATTTCTAAAAAATTATAAAAAAAATTTAGGGCATCGAAAGGTTTTTATTAAAATTATTTAAGTTTCAATATAAATAAATTTTTATCAAATCAATGAACCCAATGTTATTAAAAATAAATTTTTTTATGGAAATAAATAAAAATAAACCTTTTTGAAATTAATTAATATATTTGTATTATATTTGAATCTTCTTTTTAGGTTCCTATTTTTGCTACGATAATCCGGGAGCACTGCAGGACGTGTTTCAGAAGGAGCTCGACCTCAGCTCCACGGAATTCACGCTGATCTACTCCATCTACTCGTGGCCAAATATCGTGCTCTGCTTTGTGGGCGGCTTCCTTATCGACCGGGTGTTCGGTATCCGCCTGGGCACCATTATCTACATGCTAATCGTGCTGGTCGGCCAACTGATCTTCGCCACCGGCGGAGTGCTGGGTCACTTCTGGTTGATGATCGTGGGACGCTTTGTATTCGGCATTGGGGCTGAGTCGCTGGCTGTGGCCCAAAACAGCTATGCGGTGCTGTGGTTCAAGGGCAAGGAGCTCAACATGGTATTCGGATTGCAGTTGTCAGTGGCTCGTTTCGGCAGCACCGTCAACTTTTGGATAATGCAACCTCTATATGGCTACGTCTCGAAATCGTACTCTGGCTATAAAGGTCTGGGAGTGGCCCTGTTTCTCGCTTCCTCCACTTGTGTGATGTCGCTCATCTGCACCTTGATTTTGGGTAAGATACCATTGATCTTTATACCCGTTACTCGTAGAGTAGAATCTGTCGGTCTGTATGAACGCTGAGATATCGGAAACTACAAAAGCTAGAAGGCTGACATTTCCCACACATATTCTTGGGCTTCTTACGCAGCGCAAGTTTATTTCAGCCGGGCGCCACGCCCCCTCTAACGCCCACAATCGCCTAGTGACGATTTTAAAATGTGCCTGGCGACCACATCTTTAAAGATTTCCGAGAAGTATAAGATGCAATTTTGTTGTGTATTTTTATATCTATCGAAATGTAGAATTTTTCAAATTGGACTATTCATTAAAAAGTTATGCGCAATCAAAAAGTGATATATCCATATCCCTCGCACACCCTTTCGCTGAGTGACGGGTATTAGATAGTCGGGACACCCACCCGACTATAGGGTACTCTCTTGTTTTTCTTTATAAAACATTTTATTTAATATTTCCATCTTTCAGGTTGGATGGACAAGCGTGCGGAACGAATTCTGAAGCGGAATAATAATCCTGGCGGAGAGATTGCCAAACTCAGCGACATCGTAACCTTCAAGCTGGACTTTTGGATGGTGTCCGTGGTCTGCGTGGCCTACTATGTGGCCATCTTTCCCTTTGTGGCTTTGGGCCAGGCCTTCTTCGTCAGCAACTTCCACATGACTCCGGATGAGGCGAACACGGTCAACTCGATTGTCTACCTGATCTCGGCCATAGCATCGCCACTGTTTGGCTTCATAATCGACAAGGTGGGAAGGAATGTGACCTGGGTGTTTTGCGCCACCATCTCCACGCTGCTGTCCCACTGCCTGCTGACCTTCACCCACTGGGATCCGTACATCGCCATGAGCATCATGGGTCTGTCCTATTCCATGTTGGCGGCTAGTCTGTGGCCTCTAGTGTCGCTGATTGTGCCTGAATATCAACTGGGCACAGCGTATGGCTTGTAGGTTTACTAATTTCCAGACTCTTAGGATCGATTTAAATTTTGTTTCCCTTTTTTTCCAGCTGCCAGTCGGTTCAGAATCTGGGTTTGGCGGTGGTCACCATTGCAGCGGGCATTATTGTGGACAGCAGCGGTGGCAGTCACTTCTGGCTGCAGATCTTCTTCATGTTCTTCCTGCTGAGTAAGAGTTACCTAGAATTTAATAAACTTAATTATAAATCCAATAATTATATTTAAATAGTCTCCCTGCTGGCCACCTGTGCGATTTGGGCCTACAACCGCAAGCATCAGGGCAATTTGAACATGTCACCTGCTCAGCGGGCCACCTATCACACCTCGATGTACGTGAATATTGAGTCGAGTTGAGCATGCTATTGATGTCTTGATGTTGTGTTCTAATCCCCTATCTGATGACACACAATTAACGTTTTCTTTCTAAATGTATTTGCTTTGTGTACATGCCAAAAAAAAGCGCGATGCAGTGCCCCTTCGTGAACAGACGGCCTTTATTGGGCAACCGAGTGCAATAGATCGATTATCTGTTACTAACCAATAACCAATAACCAAATGTGATGTTAATGCCATCTCTCTATACTTGACTCGCTATGCAACAACACGGAGCACATTCTTCTGACCGCACAATTTCCGGTGTCGTTCGATCGTTTTAACTCCTAGCCAATATTCTATGATACATATCAAACCTTAAACTATTGTTATATTTATCTTTTTTGTTGAATAAATTTATATAAATGTACATTCACCAAATTAAATGTGTTGTGTGTTTGATCTTGATTCCATTTTATTTTCCTTGCAAATATCTTTTAGAAGAATATATGATTTGTATTTGTACAAAATAAATAAAATAAATTAACTAAAGCATAAACAGAAATTCAAAGAATTTTGGTGTGGTTCTCGTTTTGTTACATTACCCACTTGAATTTAACAAAATTAAAATATATAAAAATTTCTATGATGCATAGACTAGAGAAAACAAAATACAATTTCAAATCTTGAAAAATGATATTCAGAGCAAGTCACAAAAGAATTATGAAATAATAATAAACACATAGATGAATTAATACATTTCTTTTTCCGTTTTGAGAATTATTTGGTTGGGAGAAACAAAGTTGGGGAAAAGGATGAGAAACAAATTTCAAACTAAAAATGTGTCATTCTCTATTGAGTTACTAAAAATGCATTCCATTTAATTTGGGCCATAAAAGTTGGGCCCGCTCCGTAACGCCTGTTTCGAGCCTTTTTTCAGTTAGCTGCATTTTGTAAATTAGTAAATATTGGGAAGTTTGATTCCCGTTTCGCTTGAACTTAACTAAGAGCTTCGTTGAATTTTCTAGTTATTCTGAAAGTTTAGATGTTTTTTCGTAGGTAATTTCTAAGGTTAGTTTAGCAATGAGTTGCTTGATTTTTGCAATATTTTTTTTGGTCGTTTTGTTTTTTGCGATTGTTAGATGAGGCTAGCTCCGTCTGTGAGCCGAGCTCTCCACCCCGGACATTGATAATGCGTATTATCTATATTGTCAGTTTGGACCGCTCCACAAGCTGGGTTATTCATCCAGGGTCTCCACTTCATCGGCTGCCACAATGTCTCGCTTGGCGGCAGTCTTAATGCTGGCCAGATAATTATCGCCATCGAAGCGCTGGCTCTCATCCTGCAGATCCTGTTTGTCGGAGAAAGAAATGGTTTTAGAATAGACTGCATAGGAACTTGGTTTCTCAATAACAGGGTCAAGCTTACCTTGGACAAACATATTTACATTTAATGCCTAAGCTAGCCATTTTGGGTGGTTTTGGTGAGCGTGCTTTGGATGTTATGGTTTTTCGGTGGCAATACACAATGTACAATGTAAGCGGTGTGTCAGTTAAACCCAGCCAAGCTTTGTTACGGACTTTGAAAGCCCTTATGTTTATTAGAGTTTTTTATAAATCGTATTGAATATGTGTGTGTTTGGGGGATAAAACGCTTAGAACTAGGTTTGTTACAGTTGTTATAAGTCTTATTAAAACATTAATTACAGCTTTGTAAATGTTGGTGTGAATTCGAGAATGTTTGTTAATGGTTTTCCGTTTACCTCTAGCGAAGACTTAATCTGTTTCACAGCCAAAACACAGATTCTCCCTATAGTTACATTAACTTTTTCATTTTAATGCATTAGATGTATTATTTACGTCTAGGACTAGCGAATAGTTTCACTTTGTAATTGTTTTGGTTTCGTTGGTATGTCTTTAATTTATATGACTGGATGATAATGACACCGATAGTGGTATTTCTTCATGCTTTGCCTTTGTTAATGGTTAGTAATACGAAATTATAAGAGCATTGCCGATCTGCGGCTGAGATTCGAGTATTTTCGATACGTATTCCGGCTACGTAATTCGGATTTTATAAAAATAAATAAAAATTAGAAAAAAACACGATTATTATTCGATTCCGGCTCGCATAAGGCCATGGAGAATTCATCGTCCTCGCAGTAGCGTTGGAAAATGGCTTTCACTTGGGATGCTTGATAGCTAGATTGGCGATTCTTTGCCTGTGGAGCTAGCGATCCACCCACTGTATTGGTTATAATTTGCAATTGCTTATTGTACAGATTTCGATCGGACATGGCCGATGGCTTGGGAAGGCGACGGGTCTCGCGATCGACGATGATCCCTTTTGATTGCTTGTTAGTGATGGTTATGGGATTGTCTGCTGCCGCCTCGACAGCAGCTCCTCCAACGGTGGCGGTGCTGATGATGTTCGTGTTTGGGGTGGAGGTTATTATATTTGTAGCTGTGGGCGCAGTCGGAATTGTTATTACTGATGAGTTAGGTGCAGAGGTGTTGGTAATGGAGTCGGGGGAGTTCGAAGAGTAAGCGATACAGTCGACTGGCACATCGAGTGGTGGAATTACCTTGTTGCGTAGAATCGAGGGCGTTGTTTCCTGCATCTTTTGCCAGTCGGTGGGCAGAGCCCAGGCGTGTGGGCTCTTCGAGTAGTAGATCAAGTGCTCAATATCGTAAGAGACGCGAGCTGTAGTTAAAATGTTTGATTATTGAAAAGCTCTGACTCAAAATAAAACTTAGAATAGCATTCCATCTTACATGCATTGCTTTTTAGTGAATTAAGGCCTGCCAATTCGTCCACGTCGAATTTCTCGCGAACTCCCTTGGACTCCGGCGTGGACTCCTTGCGTGAAAAGTGGCTGCGACGCGACCGGGCCAATCCATTTTGATTGTTGGCCGATGACCCACCATTTATGGGATCTGCAAACACCTCGTCGTCGCCCTCGCCATTATTATTGGTTGCCGAGGAGGCGGCGTAGTTCAGTCCAATGCCGCTGTCCGTTCCAGGCAGCAAAAATTGCGGTGGCCCGCCTCCGGGTAGCGGAGTCGATGGCGTGGTCACTGGGCTCACCAGAGAAGTTCCGTCGAAAGCGGCGCCAGCCTCAATGGAGGCCAGAAACTCCGAGCTGCTGAAATAGTCATCGAGGACGAGCTTGGCCACCTGGAAAAAAATACAAATATCAATAAAGTTGAATCATAAAGAAACAAAATCCGTTTAATTTAGCTTTTGACTCCACTTACGCGCACTAATTCGCAGCAGTCGCCGGTGATCTTGATCAGGTGCTGGCCCACGTTGACCGTGAACTTGTATTCACCTACGGAAGCATCGTTTGTGGAATATGAGTGCATTAGGAGCTGCTGATTGGGACGCAAGACTTTACCGGCAGCGGCTGTCGCCTGAGCATGTGCCGCTGCTGCTGCTGCGGCAGCAACGGCGGCAACCTGCTGCTGCTGCTGGTGTTGCTGGTGGTGCGTTTGATGGTGCACCTGCTGCGAGATCTGCTGGGCAGCAGCGGTGGCGGTCATGAAGTTCTGGGCGGAGTTGAAGCTCAGCCGGTTGGCCAAGCTGCTTCCGCTTGGAGTGCGCGGCTGCACGATGGCGTCGTCCGAATTGGACGAGTTCAGCGAGGAGCACGATCCTCCGGCAGCGGGAGCGGGTTCCAGGCGAACCGGAGATGCGTTCCGGCGAATGGTGTCCTCCATCAGTTGTTTGGCGTAGCTGTCGTAGAAAGAAAACATAATTAAGTAAAAGAGTTTGGGGAAAATGGTTAATTCTAGGGAAATGGCAATTGGTTTTTGCAGTAAAATTTTAATGTTTGTTTTAATTTTGAAAAAAGCTTATGCGTTAAAGCATACAGCTTATTAATTGTAAATATATTAAAAAATGGTAATTTTTTTCGGTATTTACATAATATTTTAATTTTACAGTGATAACAAAAACCAGAAAGAATATCATTATTATACATTTACATTACTCACTTAATTTTTTCCTCGGCAGGACCAGTAATCTGTACCAAACGCTCCTTTGCGCCCGGGTTGACTAATGAAAAAATTGCATTAATAAATTGTATAAAAAAATATTAAAACTATTCAGTATGATAGGTAATGTTAATAAAAATTAAAACAATAAAATGAATACATATATTTATAAAATGATAATAAAATATATACAGTTGGAGGTAAATAGCATCATGTAATAAGCGAAAACTCATGGGACATGCGATCTTTTTTCTTTTTAGTAAATTTTGGTAAAAGCCACCAGCCAATAATTGAGTGCAATAAGCGTGCCAAATGAAATGCGGGTGCAGTGAGGACAATTAAAACCAGCTTTCTGGCGTTTACCTCTTTGAAACGATATTATGGTTTCACTTAGTTCCTCGATCATGTGCACGCGTCGCCCCTTGATGCCCATGACTTTGTGGCCACGGGATTTTTGGGAATACATTTTTAGATTCATTTTCAAAGATCAGTGTGTTTCAGCTTCCTTTTAAGCCGGAGAAACTCACCTTTGCCCGAGTCGGCGTTGCGAATCACGACCTCATCCTTGCAGTACGTCTTGCCGGGAATCTTGGTCGGTTTGGGGAACTTGCCCGAGTTGCGGATGACCTCACCGGGGGGCAGCAGCATGTGCTGCTGGTTGGGTGAGCCCACGGCCGCAATGGCCGCTGCTTGGGCGGCAGCAGCTGCAGAGGCCGCATTGAAGACGGCGGCAGCGGCGGCGGCGGCTCCAACATTGACACCGCCAACACCGCCGCTGACGCCGAATGTGGGGGAGGTGCTGAAGGCGCCTGGCTGAACGCCAGCATCGTACTGATATTCCGTGGGCAGCTGAAAGGAAAGATAATAGATTAGAATACGGAACTTATCCAATTTTAAAACAAAACAAAGTTAGTTATAGAAACTGAAGATTATGTGTTAATTACTTGACAAATGTTTGTTAATTTTTAAAAACTAGGCAATTAACACGATTTAAAGCAGGGTTCGGAAAATAACACACACTGTAAAAAACATTTGTTATTAACATGTTAAATATCAAAGTGTTAATTTAAAAAAAAGTTATTGACTTGTTTGTAAAAAATTTTATCCTACATATGTTAGAAACATAAATAACACACACATGTCATTTGTGCTATTTACACGACGTGTTAATAACACGACATGTTTTTTTACACAGCGTGTTTTTAACACAATGAGTTTTTGACATTAACAAATTTAAAAAATTCACTGTTTTTCAGAGTATAGGAATTCATATATGCTTTGAAATGGTTAAAACTAACATATAAGATATCATGCCCCATATTGGTTTTTTAATTTTCCCTTCGACTTGTTAATGTCAGTAAAATGTAATTTTCATTTGTGTTAAAAATACAGTGTGTAAAAAACACGTCGTGTTAAAAACACATTAGGTAAAAAACACAAGTGAGCTGTGTGTGTTAACAATTATTTTTCACATTTTAACACTTTGTATTGGACACACATGTCAACAATTTTGCTCACACTGTAAAATTCAATTTTTCATGTTTTTATCATGTGTGTCAATTTCAGAACCCTGATTTAAAGTAGCTCTCAGACTGAAATTATTTCTAGATCTCACCTCCACGTTGGAGATCTGCTGCTTGGACTTGTAGTACGCGATGGTGTCGTCATTGTCCCAGCTCTTGGCGCGCAGCTCGATGAGCTCGAGCAGCTTGAGGCGCGTCGTTATGTTCAGCCGTTCGTCCTGCGAAGCGTTGCGGAAAACGACAAAGGCCCGATCCAGTGTGTCCTTGGACACCGCCTCCAGCTGCGGTCCGTGGACCCGCAGGTTGTGCAGCAGCAGCGTGATCGAGTCCGGCGTGGTGTTGCACGACTGCAGGCCGACGGCGACGCTGTCTATCAGCTGGATGAGCTCCTCGATCACCAGGTAGCTGTTCTTCAACGACGATCGCGACTGTGTCTTCAGTGGGCGTGGCGCCTCAATGTTTTTCACGGCGCGTCCCATGTGTGTGTGGGCCATTTTCGGGATTCGTTCGATTCGATAGTGTCTCGGTAAAGTCTAAAGGTTGTCCTCTGCCTGTCGTCGTCCGGTTTCGCTGAGCTCAGCTTGTAAGGTCTGCTTATTTGTTCGTTCGTTTGAATGTTGTTGAAGAATTGGTGAAAAAGAAATCGTAGAAGCTTTTTTCCGCACCTCCCCCTGGAATATAGAAGCAGATTAATTTAGTGGGTTTTGTGGGTTAATGATTAAATCTTAAAATATGGCTTTAAAAGTTGGGACCCACTTATAAAATAAGTATATTGCTTATTTTATACCTTTTTATATACAAAATTTATACAATTTATAGAGAGAAATTCAAGGCCTTGAAAGTTAGGACCCACTTAAATAATACTTTATTTGCTTATTTAATAGCTTTTTGTATAACAAATTTATACAATTATATAAAGAAGTTATAAAATTCGTACTTAAAGTTGAGTTGATTGTAGTTATAAATAAATATTCTGTGATTGTGTGTCAAATCCAAAACTTTTTTTTATTCAAATCCACAATGTATATATAAAATTAAAAAAATAAGTTAAAAAAAATTTTAAAGGCCTACTTGCCTTCAAAATCAAGAAAAGATTTTTTTTTTTAATTATAGAAAAAAAAACTAGAAAAACCGCAGTTTTCCATTGAAATCGATGAAAATAAACTATAAAAACTTTTGAAGTTGGGGATACAAAGTTTATAGGGGCTAATCCTTAGTATTTTAACCGAATTTAAACCAGAAATCGGGATAGTTGGATAATTTCGAATAGGTTAGTTCTTTGGGATATGGAAATTGGCCTCGTTTCTGGCCGAATCTCCAGTATTGCGACGCACAGCTCTCGTATATCTTTGGCCTTAACGATGTTTCACGTTTGATAAGCGGCTTTAGCTGATAACACCGGGATTTATCTATAGTTTAGTGGCCAATTAACCCATTAGCGCCTCTCGCGCATTTTTTTTCGCAGAGTCAATCGGTGCGAAGTTCCAAAAGCGAAATGTGTAAATAATTAATGAAAATTGTTTGCATAAATGGGAACAACAAACGGACGGCCATTTGTGTTGTTTTTAGCTCGACTTTCGCTCCATGCGAGCACATATTTTTTTTAAATATCACTTACAGCCGCTGCAGCAGCAACAACAACTAAAACAGCTAACAGAAATATTACAAAAAACGGAAATTATCCGTGGGAGGGAGGGAGAGAGGGCGCGACGAGCGAGAGAGAGAGGCGATCGCTCTATTGAATCATATGTCGAGAATAGCAACAACAAGAATGGCCTCTGCCGACGTCGACGCTGGCCGCGCAGCTGGCGCCTGTTGGGCGTAGAACACGAATTCAAGTTAAATTCAGCGACGGCGTTTAAATACCAATCAATCAAAGCCCTTTTCGCGCACAACACTCGCCGAAATTGAGTAATATTTTGATGGCACGGCGAGCATTTCGTTAAAATGGGCAAACTGCGCGTTTTGCTACCGACCGACTTTGCACTCCCTTTCGATTTCTTACACTTTTCGCGTTGAGCGCTTTTCGCAGATATAGTTAGATGGGCTATCTGCTCGCCCCGCTTGTTTACACGGTTTATTTCCCACCGAAATCTTCATTAAATTGCAAAAAGCTTACCAAAAACCAAAATCTCTGCCTCGACTGCGACTAAAATAATGATGCTGCCACCGTGCCCCAAAAAGCCATTCAAGGCGGGGCGTTGCCACCTGGTTACCTGACTACTGCTATCGATTAAGAAATAGCCTGTTCACACAGGCGCATCCACATCAACTACATTTTATTTCGAACCCACAAGTTTTTAAGAATTCAGCACACAACAGTTTTGGTAATACCCAGGAATTTTTTTGGACCAAGTCTTCTTTTTCTGTATCGGTTGGCTTACTTAACTGCTTTCGAAGGAACTATGCAGAGGCAGAGGATAGGCAGAACAATTCCCTATGCTCACTTAAAGGACGCTGCCGACCGCTGTTCTATAACGATTACAAAGAGTACATAACTATAGGGTAACAAATCAGTCCATTTATATATTTACCATTTAAATATAAAACCAATATTTAGTTATTTTTTGTAATATATGACATTTTCAATTTACAAATATGTATTAAATCTAAAAGTAAAATCGTATAATTTAATTTGTAAAACAATAACGTTTTTCCACTCAAATATATCTGAGGGGAAACTCCCCGAAATAACTAAAAAAATATATCGATACCATTTTGCTGTCATCTCTGTGTAGACTGTGTAGAATTCGTGGAAAATTTGGAATATTAATAATATTCCCCTGAATTTAAGGCCCCAGCTCGAAAATGTCCGAAAACGAGGCCGTGGAGGCGGCACCAGCGGATTCAGCGGCGTCCAGCGAGGAATCTGGAAAGGATGAGCCCTCGACGAAGCCGCTGCAGATGTCGTTTGCGGATTGGAAAAAGTGCAAGGAGGCTTTGAAACCGGAATCGAAAGGCGAACCACCGCAGCGCAGCAACAACAATTACGGTCCAAATAACAATTATAATAATAATAATAACAACGGAAACAACAATGGACGCAGACAATGGGGACCAAACAACAATGGGAATTTTCAAGGAGGACCGAATAATTACCAGGAGAGGAACAACTTTCCGCCACTCAGCAGACCTCCGCCACTTCCCATGCAACTGATGAACATGGGCGGTTTTGGAGGCAACTTTGGACCGGGTCCGGGACCCTGTGGACCTCCAATGGGCCCCGGAGGACCCTGCGGACCCATGGGCAATATGGGTCACGGTGGTCCCATGGGAAATATGGGCTTTGGCGGACCAGGCGGTGGCCCCAATCCGCGACGCAATCACAACCAGCGACCGCTGCAGCCGCCTCCGTTTTGGGAGGACATGATGTCGCCGCAACACCGACCGCCGCCCATCCAACCGCCCATGCCCAAGTGTCCCAGCCTGTGGAATCTGGTGCCCAAGGAGCGGGGACAGCGCAACGATCGCGGCAACAAACAGAACCACAACCAAAACCAGAACAACAAGAAGTTCCGGGGAAATAATCGCGGCAACAGTAACAAGGATTCCAAGCTTATGCCGCCGCCACCGCCGCCGTCGTCAAGCGATAACAACGGCTCCCCGTCGAATGGCGAGGCTCAGCCCAAGTCCAAGAAGCCCAAGCGCGCCGGCACCTTTATGCAGATCAACGGCCAGTGGATCCAGAAGCCGGAGGCACCGCTGCCCCTGGACGATGCGCCGCCGGGGACGAAGGAGGAGCGCCAGCGGCAGTGGAAGGAGTACCGCATGGCCATGAAGCCGTTCAAGAATCGCGAGTTTCACAACTGGAAGCGAACGGTGCAGCGTTTGGGCAAGCTGCCGCGCGATCAGCTGGACGAGCAGCAACTGGAGCGTCTGGTGAAGGCGGAGGAGTATATTGGCGCCCACAAGGCGATGCTGACGGTGAAGCATGCCGAGCGCTGGGTGCAGCAGGACAACAAGAACGACAAGGGGCAGGTCTTCGTGCGCAAGTCCTCGAACATTGGCTCATGGGATACGCCAAAGGAGAAGCAGACGGACAAGTTCTTTGGCCCTGGCCGCGCCATTAAGGGCGGTTCCGATCTCTCGGTCATGGGAAATCTGGCGGCGCCACCTCCGCCGCCGCCTGACAATTCTTCGCAGAGGCAAAACAACTACTGGCCATCTACCCCCATCAGCAGTTCGGGCTCCAACTCGAATCCTTCGTACTACAGCCACTACAGCAACAACTTCGTGAAGGGCACCACCCTGCTGCCGCCCTAGAATCGCCCAGGGAAACCAACCCGAGGCGCGGGTTTTAATCATTATCCAGTGGCATGGCACCTGAAACAGCAGCAGTTTCTTCTACATCCCGGTTCGACGGACATCGGTATTTGTATTCAGATAAATGTAACAAAATCAACTTGACACTAATGGCTACTTTCTGGGTTTCCGGCTGCGACGCGGCTGGGTTTCGTCCAGGGGGGGCAGGCCAAGGATTTGGCGTCGCTCCCGCTTGCCGCGCAGAATGGCCTCCTTGAAGAGGTTGCAGTACAGCTCCACCGCCGCCGGCGAATCATCGTTTCCCGGCACCGGGTAGGTGATCAAATTGGGATTGCAATTGCTGTCCACAATGCCAATTGTAGGAATGGCCATTTTGGCGGCATCTCGGACAGCCGTGTGCTGGGCCATCACATTGTTCTGGGTGTTCAGGAAGATGCAGAGATCGGGCAGCCGGGTGACGGCATCGAACTGAACATTGGCATTCGTGAAGATGCCGCCGCGCCAGAAGCGAGTGTGCGAGAATTCGCCGGCCTCCTGGGCCTTCTGCTCCACGAGATGCGAGTTCATGGCGTTGCGATTGAAGAACAGAATAATGCCGTCGCGGAAGGCAATGTGGGCCGCGAAATTGAGGGCATCGCGCAGATGCGAAGCGGTTTTGTCCAGATCGAAGATCAGGTGGCCCAGGCGACTGCCGAAGAGATACGGACGCATCCGGTCGTCCAGGGAGCCCTCCTTGTGGCCATAGTGCACGCGGGCATTGAAGAGGTCGCGCACGGTGAACAGGTTGTGCACCTGGAAGTAGTCCGGGTGCTTCAGTAGCCGCTGCTCCACCAAAGCGATGTCCTCCGGCTCCGTTTCCGCAGTCTGCTCCGCTTGGGTGCTCTGCAGACGCCGCGGCAGGCCGCACATCTGGCCAAAACGGGGCACTTCAAAGGGGATTAACTCATTAAACCGTTTCCTTTACGCTTTTTATTGATTACTTACGGTTGGTAAGCGATTTTCTCAACATTTTGGAGCGGCTCGTGTTTTCATAACCTCTGTGCTTCTTCTTTCTATGGTTTTGGGAAACAGCTGATGGCCAGTGTTGGCTAGCAGTGTTTGTAAATCTCGGGCGGTTTTAAAATCGCTGAAAGATGAGTTTGGAAATTGTAAAAAAAATTGTATTTATTTTCAAAAAACTTAAATTATTAAAACCAGGAAAATATCTATTTTTAAAATCTTCTGTTACTTCTCGGGAGGTTTTTAAAACGCCAAACGATTTAAAATTGTAAGAAAAAATTTTAGATTTTGAAAAAACCTATTTTATTAAATGTAGGAAAATATCTAGTTTAAAATCATATATTTAATCTCGGCCGGTTTGTTAAACGCTGAAATATTGGTATAAATTGTAGATTTTTTAAAAACAAATATTCTTTAATGCAGGCAAATATCTAGTTTTAAAATCTTCTATTTCTTTTCGGGCGGTTTAAAAATTGATGAAAGATGAGTTTGGAAATTGTAAGAAAAAATTGTAGATTAAAAAAACCTATTTTATTAAATGTTGGAAAATATCTAGTTTTAAAATCGTTTACTTAAAAAAAACGCTTAATAAAATAAAGTTTTCCGGAACACCCCCTTTATTTCATCATCTGTTCATCTTCCAGTGCTGTAAAACCCCCGGCAGCCAGCTGGAACCTTCGTTGTAAACTTGTACTTTTTGCGAAATATTGGCAAATTGCAATGTTCAAGCGACTAAAATAGCCGAAAATCGAAATGGAAGTAGAGCAGACGTCGATAAGATCGGACACGAACTCCACCTGCGAGTACCTGGACGCAGAGGGCGAACCGGAGTCGCCGAGTCTCTATCAGGAGGCGGATCCCGACCAGGAGGCGGAGCAGCAGAACCATAGTATTATCTCGGAGCTGAGGGATGGCCTGGCCAATGCACGGGACACCAGTGCGCTCAGTCCGGAGCCTATGCAGGAGACCAAAGGCCTGGCTGCCTCCGTGGAGTCCCTCGCACTGAGCACCTCGACCAGCGCCAAAACAGAGGATTCCATAGGAGGATTAGAGGAGGAGTACGACTACCAGCATGATAGCCTGTGGCAGGGCCAAAAGAAGCACATCTTCATACTCAGCGAGGCGGGAAAACCGATATTTTCGCTGCACGGCAACGAGGATAAGCTGGCCACGCTTTTCGGCGTCATCCAGGCGCTGGTGAGCTTCGTCCAGATGGGCCAGGATGCCATTACTTCCATACATGCGGCCGGCATCAAGTTCGCCTTCATGCAGCGCAGCGCGCTCATCCTGGTGGCGGCCACGAGGAGCAATATGAGTGTCCAGCAGCTGCAACTCCAGCTGGGGTGAGTCATTCGCCTAGCTACTGATAAGTATTCCTATTAATGGGGTTATTATATGCATCCACAGAGATGTGTACAATCAAATACTCTCCATATTGACGTACTCTCACATGACCAAGATCTTCGAGCGACGCAAAAACTTCGATCTGAGGAGACTGCTCTCGGGCAGCGAGCGTTTGTTCTACAACCTGCTGGCAAATGATAGCAGTAGTGCGAAGGGTAAGGATGAAGTAAAGATATATCCCCAAATAAATAACCCCTTCCCTTTTGCAGTGTCCAACAACATCTTCACCTTTCTGACCAACTCAATACGCGTCTTCCCCTTGTCCACTGCGATACGCTCGCAAATTACCGGCGCCATTCAGAGCAATTGCTCGAAGATCAAGAATCTGGTGTTTGCAGTGCTGATAGCCAATAACAAGTTGATAGCTTTGGTGCGCATGAAGAAGTACTCCATTCATCCCGCCGATCTGCGACTAATCTTCAACCTGGTCGAGTGTTCCGAGTCGTTTAAAAGCTCAGAGAACTGGTCGCCCATCTGCCTGCCCAAGTTCGATATGAATGGGTATCTGCATGCGCATGTTTCCTACCTGGCGGATGATTGTCAGGCCTGTTTGCTTCTGCTGTCAGTGGATCGAGATGCCTTTTTCACGCTGGCCGAGGCCAAGGCGAAGATTACGGAAAAGCTGCGTAAAGCCAACTGCTTAAAGGCCATCAACGAGGAGCTGCAGCAGCCGTTCAATGCGAAGCTGTACCAGCAGGTTGTGGAAATCCCCGAGCTGCGACACTTTTTGTACAAGCCGAAGAGCACGGCTCAATTGCTGTGTCCCATGCTCAGGCATCCGTACAAGTCTGTCGGAGAACTGGAGCGTTTGGAGGCCATCTACTGCGACCTGCTGCACCGCATCCACAGCAACTCGCGGCCGCTGAAGCTCATCTACGAGGTGAAGGAGCGCGAGGTGGTGCTGGCCTGGGCCACCGGCACCTACGAACTGTACGCCGTTTTCGAACCGGTCGTGGACAAGGCCACGGTGATCAAGTACGTGGACAAGCTGATCAAGTGGATCGAGAAGGAGTACGACGTGTACTTCATACGCAACCATGCCACATTCTAAGCTGTAGCGAGCATTTCTAGGGAATTGTGAGATATATATGACTATTTTTATATTGCCCTGCTGCCAACCAATCGAGGACAAAGCTGTTGTGTTGCAGTTGTGACGGCGTCTATTTAACTGATCCTTGTATACCATAATTACGCATGTACATTTGTAATTTAAAGCTCTAAGTAAATTCTAAAGCTGGAGAGGTCGCTTTTTTTATCTTGGTTAAATATAATTGGGTCTGCAAAAAATTAAAACATACCTTAGAAAGACATTAATAATTATTTTTTCATTTTAGTAAAATAATGAATAATAAAAGAATATTTTCATAAGTGTAGAACATTGTAAATTTATTAAAAAGTATTATATTAAAGGATCTTCCTGTTAGAAACTTCAAAAATTGTAAGAATCCTGACATGCGGTTCGTGTCACCGCTAGGCTAACATTACCTTTAAGCACGGACTCAAACCACAAATGACTTAACAGAGAAAGAACTTAATTTTAGCCAAACAGCACTTTTGAGAGCCAAAGGACTCGCGTAGAGAGAGCTTTTTTAGGAATCAACAACTTAACGCGCGCACTCGCATCGGCGAGGATTACGATGTGAAGGAGCTGGCGGAATTCTCGGAGAATACAATTGAGTACAGGACACAAACGCGAACGCACACGCTTCGATTGTGGGCGCCGCTGCCACGGGAAATCCAAGTTGATCCAGTGCCTAACCGAAAAATTAAAAAAAATACATAATTGCTTTAACCGAAGAGTATGTGAAAAATGTTAAAAAACGCGTGGTGGTGAATACGAGAAAAGCCATAGAAAAAAAGAAAATTACTGGCGTAACGGGCAGTCCTTTTTTTCGGTTGTATTTAACAGCTTTTCAACATGCGCCACGCATTTTTTGGGTGTTAAATGCTCGTGTATCTGTCGGTTTTTGCGCGCTTAGCTCTGCGGCGGCAATTATACACACACACATACACAAACAGGACGAAATCCAGCCAGGATATGTCCATGTGTATGTGTGAGACGCCGCTCCGTTAGTTTTGCGCCCGTGTTGGTCGTCTACCCGCTTTTAGTGTGCAAATCGTTTAATTTATGAGCAAAATATATATTTTTATACGCATTTCTCGTGCATTCCCGTTTCTTTTTCGTTTTCGATTCCTCGTTAATTTGCCGTTCGCCTTTCGAGCCGAATTCGTAGTCCTGAATTATCAACAGCGGCAGGAGCAGCAACAACAAGGAGTTCCAAAGTTTCACCTTTCCCGCAAGCACACACACACACACGCACACATTCGAGGCCACAGGATGTCTTTTTGTGTATCCTAGAGTTATTTTGAAAGCAGCGCGTGTAGCAGAAAGAAGGAATAAAAAAAGGAGCAGGAGCAGCAGTAGGTGCATGCGAGAAAAGCGAAGGATTCTATTTAACTCGGAAAAAGTTTCGGCGCCTTGGATTTTTTTATGACTCTTCCTTCGGCCTCCACTCCGTGGCTTAAAGCAACTTTTTTCGAGTGCAGCGAAATTGGCCAAATTCTATAATTGGCAACATAAAAAGCGGGTTTTTTTAAAGCAAGTTTGAGGAAGATAGAAAAAGTTTTTATTACCAAACTAGCCAGGAAGAATTTAAAATATTTAATTTTTAGGCATTTCATGAAACTTTGTGAGATTTCACCACAATAGAAAATATTTTATGGGCTAAATAAAAGAGAGAAAAAAATAGTTAGCGCTGAAAAACCGGGAATTTCATCATATTATTGAATTTCATCATTATTACAAATTCTTGAACACACAAAGCCAATCTCGACCAACTCTTTTATTTTTCTTCTTTCGATTCTAAATGTTGTTCCTAAAAGTTTTCGCAAAACTCTCAGAGAAATTGCAATCCTTAAACTTTTGATTGCATACTTTCAGCGGCGGACCAGCAGTAAAAAATATCTAGATATTGATTGCATGATTTAACCTCTTGAACGTGCAGCTTGCTTGTTATTTATGTCAGCATTAGAGTGTTTTCGAAGCAAATCAAGATATTTATGGTTCATTTATATACTTAGCGTTGTGTGTTGTGGGATTTGTGCATTAAGAGCAGTGATAAATGTTATTATTATTATTTTAAAATCTCCACTTAGTTTTCCTGATTCAATTTGCCAACAACTACTCGCCATCTGATGAAAGCAAAAATCATCTAAAATCAATACTGAAAATCAACAAATGAAAATATCAAAAGAGTGCGGCGCATAATTAGATTTACTAGCCAAAAACCCTCTTCATAAAGCCCGCGTAAAACCAACTGCAACCAACGAAATAACCGAGTTACAAGCGATACAAAATCAACAACCATTTTTAGAATTAATTTTGTTTGATGTGCGCGCTCATAAAAATTTACATAGAAGCGGCATAAAATAAATACGAAATACACCAGGCCAGAAGAGAAAAAAAACGCGAGCGACAAAAGTGAATTGGTTAACCATGGAAAAGGCGTAACTGGCAACTGCTGACCCGGGCCTATAACTTTAGGTTAGTATGTCGTCGCTGTCTTACTGACTTCGGATTTGGCCCCATGGAATGGGGCGACCCATTGCCTTTGAGCTTCCTTTTCCTTTAACGTTTTCTCATTTTATTTCGAGCCTCTTTTTTCTACCCAGCACTAGTACTCTTTGAAATTTTTGGGGTATATTCCAGACTCGTTATTTAACATTTTTTTTAATATTATTGTTTTTATAAATATAATTTCTGGTAATTTTTTACATATAGCTCAAGAAACCATTTTTTTGCATTAACTCTTTAAAATTTAAAAACTGACAGGAGATCAAATATTTTGCATGTTTGTTTTGATTATATGGGGATTACCTATTTATTATTTTCATGTAGTATATTTTTATAAAGTGGTATTTTAAAAAGGTTTTTTAAAAATGGAGAAATATTTTGAAAAAACAATTTTGCGGAAGCGTTGAAAAAATTTGGGTGTTTAAAGACCTTTACTGAAAAAATCAAACTTAAGGCCAATACATATAACGTATCTTGTTACATACTCGACATAAATGCTGGGTATTTTAAATTTTATACATAGTATCTCTCTTTTTTTTGCTGCGATGCGTTGTTCGCTCGTTTTGTTTATCCTTTGGCCCCGATCAAATAGGCATCATTTGCCTGAAGGCATCTCGCAAAAGGAAGGAAAAAGGTCCGCGACCGCATCCACCGCTCCGCCGTCGCATCCGCATCCGCATCCTCCTTTTCGTCCACATCCGCGTCCATGTCCTCCGCAGTGACAGCAATTTGAGCGACAGACAGTTGATGACTGTGTTGACAGGAGCGGGGAATCTCCGATATGAAACCGGGAGGTCGGGCCATCGCTTCTCTATATATCCCAGTGTCCTGGGCGATATTAACCCTATTTTTGTCGTAAATTAATTACGAGCAGCATATGGAGGGACGTGGCCGAGCAAAAGGATGAAGACGACGAGGAGTCGGCTACGGAAATAGGCACGCACAATTTTTATGAAATTTAATATTGAGCGGTCAAAGCGAAAAGGAAAAGATAGAAGGTCTTTATGGCTTGTGGATGAAGATATAATCTTAATAGTTTGGGGCTATGCTATACTGGGTGTCCTTTATTTCTCATTTAATATGCAGTGTTAAAGTGTTCAAAGCCAAGTATATTCTCATTTTACGGACATCTTAATAATATTACTTAGAAAGTTTTATTAAAACTAAACAAAATTAAAAACAATAGTAATAATCAAAAATAATAATACTATACGAGATTGCCATAACTTAAATATTTGCCAGTTACAACATATTTTAATGCGAGTAATATTTCAATGGCAACCCAAAAGGTTGGCCATTTATTTTATTTTGTTTGTTTTCAATTTGTTGCCCACTTCAGTAGTTGGTTCCTTACGCAGCCCACACTCCCATAATTCCAGGCCATATATCATCGGCTCCTGCGACTTCCGGTTGTCGCTTTTGGCATTCGCCATTCCCACTGTCTATTTATAGGCGCCGCTCACGCAGACACTGCCACATGAACCGCGCCACGCCCACTACCAATCCTTCAGCGCCTCCCACAATGCAAAGAAAATTGAAAAGTAAATTATGTGTATTTTTTTGTATTTTCTTTCCACTCGGACTTATGTTGGCTTTGTTTGTCAGCACATGTGCGGCAATAGGCCAGGACTATTTCCCACTGCGCCCCACGTGCAATTCCTCAACGCAACCACACACCTATCAACCATAGCCCACACTTTTCTTACACAGGAGTTACAGGAGCGGTCAAAATTATAGATATTTTGAGTAAAAATAGTGCCTAATTCGACTTAAATGGATGAATACATTTTATTTAAAATGTTTAAAACATTTCAACCCATCACAGCTCTTAATATGAAATAGTTTTACTGTTTAACATTTGTATACCAAAATATACATTCCGATGTTTTTGTTCCATATTAAAATTTTGATATAAAATCATAACTTTCAAACAACAGAAGTCCTTTTTAGAGAATACTTTTATCATCGAAGCTTCTGAGGATGGGAATTGGGGTCATTCCAATCTGAAAACTATTTCAAATCCAGTTTTTAGTTATACGTATTATTTTCTTAATAGGTAGCTATTATTTTAACCGCAGTTGTAGCTGGTATTGTGGGGAATTTATTGAATTTTTATTGGATTTTTGTGCTGGGCTGTGCTGGCTGCTGTGTACTCGTTAGGCGTGGCATAATTCATTATGTTGACTCACCAACACCAACGCCCACATCCACATCCATATCCTTGCCGGAGTCCTGGCCACAGAGCCACCCCCTTTCGTCACAAACCTCCACTAATGACGTGCCGCGTGCTTTGCATATTAATGCACAAAACGGGCCTGCATTCCGTTGGCAGCTCAATTTGCGATTTAAAGAGCCTGCCACTGGCCTCACAGGATTTAATATTGTTGTCCCCGTGAATTGGGGAGTGGTCCTTTTCAAGGACACGCTCTGTGATTAGCACAGAAGCGAGACGGCTTTCGAGGGGGAATTATTACGCTGCAAAGATCAAAACCGGATTGCCAGGGCAGCGAACTGCCAAGCTCACCTTTTCATATCAAAGCAAAGAAATTTTTGGGCAGTCAAATGTGTGCAGGGATATGCGTGGATTGTGTATATGTATATGTACAGGAATGAACCACCCTGCAAAGTTGTCCTTGGCGTTGTATTTTTAGGAGGAAGTTCTCAGAAAATACACGATTTTAATTCAGTTCAGAAATTGTCTACACATAAAAAAACACAAAAAAATATTTTAGGGGTCTCTACTACTTAAGATATTAAATACACTAAATAATTATTTTTTTAATAATTTTTCTGTCCACTTAAATAATTTATACCACTAATTTCTTGAAAATTTTCTACGTTGAAACATTTTATAAAATACATTTTTCATTTTGCACTCTATTTCTGTGTGTAATAAAGCCAAACAAGCATATAAAAGCTTAAAATTAATATCCATTTGTTTGCAATTCATTTAATCCGAATTTTGTCTCAGTAAACTTAATAGAAGCCTGCTATTAAATTGTATTTATAATTTATTTTATAATTTATTTAATTTATTATTGATTTTGGGTTTAATATCTTAAATGACTAATGTTGTGTGATTGGACAAATGGAAAATAATCAGGCACTGCTTAGATTTCCATGATTTGTTATTATATAAACCCGATTTACTTAAACTATATTATTTATATTTTTAAAATTTTATTTTAATTTTTTTAAATGAATTCGGGAATATTTTCCAAACATTCAGTTACATTTAATCCTTATCCCGAATTGAAATCGCAGTGAACTGCTCTAATTGCTGGGCAGCGATCTTCCAGCTCGTTGCCTAACCAAACCGAAGCTATCTGCAACTTCCCGTTTGCACATGCACGGGTATTTACATATCTGCTCTCCATATTCATTTTCATTCCCATTTCCATTTCGCCCGGCAAACTTTTGCCTTTGGCCAGAACTTTGGCCAAGCGAAAAGTTTGGCCAAACACTGGGACCATGTCGCCTGGACAAAAGTTTCGGGGGATGAAATGGTAGCTCGTAGCAAGTTGCCTCGCATTTCTAAGCAAACGTTTAATATTCACGCTTGAGCGCATTTTCAGCGGCAGAAAAGCGAAGGGTGGCATTTTGGTATTGGTATGAAAATGTGTGAACTGTTTGACGCTTATCTGTATGCCTTGCCTTGGCGTTTTGACCAAATTTTATTGCCTGTTTCCAGGCCAAACGCTTCGTTTCTGCTCAAGTGAACCCGGTCGTAATGTTCCGGTTCCGAGGCTCGGCTGTTCCGCCATTCCTCAATTCCGGATTGCTGTTATGCAATTAGCCACCGCCCAAGAAGCCAGGAAGGATGCGATGATGTTCATTACCGTCTTGTGGCCCCGTATTAATCATACGCCATGTTGTGCGCACAAGCTGCGCTAATGAAGGCCTGTTCATCCTCTCTGATGCTGTCCGATGTCAAGTGTTTAAGTCACTTTAAATGCAATTTCGAATTACTTGTAAAACGCCGCTTGTTTACATACCCAATGACACTGGCTACCGAGATCTGAAGTGAAAACACGGACTCAAACTCGGACGTGGCCTGCAATTCCGATTCCTCTTTAGTGGCCGTGCTGCGTTCCTGATTTTCCGTCTGCTCTGCATCATTCAACTTTCATGCGAACATTTGTTTTCCTCATTCTGCTTTCCTCTAGTTTTTTTTTCACTTTTTTTTGTAGGTTTGTGTCTGAAAAACAGAAGGAGGCACTAGTCCAAAGGCCAGTCGCCGTCTCAGTTTCCATTTCACAGTGGTTCAATTTTAGACATTTATTTCGGTATTTCCAAAAAATTTTTAATTTAAAAACACAAAAAAATCAAGACCGGATCATATTGATATGCGCATGGTAAATTTCTATCGTTTTTACCATGCAATACCGGTAAAATTGATATTAAATACTGTAATTTTGCCGATTTCTCTCTCTCGGAAATTCTCTGACCGTACAATACCGGTAAAATTGATATTAAATAATGTATTTTTGCGGATTTCTCTCATTCGGAAGTTCTCAGACCATTTTTAACATGCAATACCGGTAAAATTGATATTAAATAAGGTAATTTTTTGCGATTTCTCTTTCTCGGAAATTGTTCGACTTCAAGTCCAGCTATATTTTATACCATTTCTTGACCCACCTTAAGTGTAGATATATAAAATATGTAAAGATTTCTTTGAGCACCGCTGACAGTTAAGAACAAAGTTTCCTCTGTGTGAATAAGGTAAAGCTTTACCATTCTATGGCACCTCCCCCATCGATATTAGACGCCTTGTTTACAGACACATTTTTTATTGACGCCAAGAAGTTGTCCTCGGCTAGTCGGAGTCCAAGTACAAGCACAAGTACAAGACCAAGGCGGAGTCCAAGTCCAAGTCAGTGTGCCGGAGACCAGAACAGTGCCCATCTAGGGCCCGACGAACCATCAACGGAAGTGCTCGTCGCCATTTTTAGTGCACTTCTTGAAAGTGCGCACATTTCCGTTTGGCATCAATGATTCGGACCGGAGCCATCACTCCTCCCTCTTTATGGGCCACACACCCATGTAACAGCCACCCACCAGCAACCAGCCACATACCCATGTCCTTCCTCCTTTATATCCTGTTTTCTTCGTCTCTCTGTTTTGGCTTCACTTTTGCTGATTTTAATTTTGGTAAAAGTTGTCACATTTGATTTTTGGCAATTGTTCGGTTTTATGTGCTCTAGTCTCCCCGCCCTATTCTGTTTTTTTTTATGGTGCTTTTTATGTGGTGCCACGTCGCTGTTGCTTTGTTTGGTCTCACGGACGGCAGTTGGCTTTATTGTCTTGGCCTGGCCCCCAAGATTCATCCCGGGATTTGGGGTCAGGGAGCAGGGTGAATGGAATGCCTGTTGCATGTTAAGAATGGGATGGAAGTGGATTTCTTAAAACAAAAGCGGGGGAAAAAGAGATTAGGAAAGCGGAGAAAAGTTTGGCAGAACTCGTAGGAATCTTCGTCTGTCTGGCTGGCTGGGAAAAAGAACTAATTAGCCAGAGATTGTAATTTATGTGTTGGTATTGTATGGATTTAATTTGGATCTGGTAGTTGGTAATGGATGTTAAGGATACAGACCGAAAGGAAAATGTTGGCTGAAGAAGAAATTGCAATTAAAGTTAAGCAGTGCCTTGCATTTTTATGGAAGTTAAGTAGACCGAGGAAAAAGAAAAATACAAATGGAAAATGTTGGGATAGGTCAAGGGGAAAAATTAAAGTTGTAAAACTATAAAAAGGAAATCTATAATATTAGTATTACACACCAAAAATTCACACCGGTATCAAATCGACATGTGCATGGTAAATGTATGGTATTTATACGCATCTATGAGATTCTGTGACTGCGAAAAAGAGAGCAATAAGCAATATGGCAACTTAAATTACGAGCATCTCAAGCTAAAACATCAAATTGATCTACGTTTCATATTATTTTTTTCCCGCTTTTCCCGTTTAAAACTAAATAATTTCCCTTCTATAAATATCTTAATCTTTTAGCTTGAATAAATCAGTCATCTGCCTACAATGTTATCAAACTATTATCCCACTTAACCTTAACCGTATAATATTCCTCGTTGAAGAATCTATAAATTTAATCTACTCAAACAAAACGTAAATGCTTGGCCAACACTTTGAATAAAACAAACTGGTTGGCCCATTCACCTCCGTAATCTGGCTGCATTGTCATTGATATCGGATCATCTGGCCTCCCATTGTCCTGCATAATAATGGTCTTTAGGTCTTCTTTAAAGGACCGCCCATCTGGTGGGGAAAGCTCGGTATAAGATATTTATGAACTGCAATTTCTTATGCAATTAAATGTGGCCTTTAAGTCGAGCCATCCACAGCCACAACGCCCACTTGACATTGCCATGGGCTACGGCTCAGCCTCAAATGACATCAGCTGAGAATGGGAATTTTCCCGTACTTTTCCGGCTCCCCTCACCACCTCCCCCTCCACATTTTCCATGTTCTGTTGCCGCTTGACTGCACTTTAGATACACATATTGGATGCATGTTGTACACAGCTCCGATCCGCCCGGGAAAATGGAGAAGGATGCGGGGGGAAAGGAGCCGAACAGGCTGCACAAATAGAATGAATCGAAATAAAATCAAGTGAAATTTGAACTTTTGTGTGAAGAGCGAAAATGGAAAATGGCAAAGGCGTTGTTTGTAAATAGCAATCGAAACAGCAATCGAAGCGCCACTTTTTTACGCTCCTCCAAGCGAAATAAACAGGAAAATGTGTGCCGACTATGGATTTGATGTGACCAAATTTGAGAGCTTCTACATCCGGTACAGTGGAGATTGTTTAAATATGATACAAAATAAAATTAAAGATAAATATCGAAATAAAAATAAATCAGTCACTTAGTTTTATTGGATTTCAGTGTCAATAAAATTAAAATAATTATTTAATTAAGGAATATACTCATTTAAAAACGAAAGAACCCTTTAATTTATAATTTAAATTATCGTAGGATCCACTGTGTGACCCCCTTTCCTGCTTTTCATCCAACCTTTGTGCCAGGGCCAACAACAAAGCTAATAAAAAGCTATGACCTCGAAAAGTTCAATTTTGTTGCTGTATATAAACGTTGAGTGTGCTTGACAATTTTTCACTTCAAGCAACAAATTATGCCGTAGCATAACATTAGGCGCACCCACACACACACACTCATACAGTCACATGGTTTAGTCCTTCGACATTTTGAAGTGAACCTGCCCCGCCCACCGCCCCCCTTTTCCTTTTCCGCTTGTGCGTGCCAAGCCGACTCGGTAGCGACTTTATCTAAAAGCGCACTTAGCCCAAGTAGGCCAAGTAGATTACGGCCAAAGAGCCGCTTGTCTATGGAGGCATAATACATATACTTGTATTTGTATACTTATAAATATCCTATAATATAAGTCTGCCCACGCACAGCAGAATGAATGATGAATAATCGTAATTTGAAAAATGTATGCGCATCCTCCATATGGTTATTTTTGCTAATTTTGGGCATCATTTATTATTGGGCAGATGAGCAAATCGGCTGGATCCTTTTCTGGGCGTTTCGAAGGGGTATTTCTTTATCAAGAGTGAGACCCAAAACACAGACAAATAATATGCTTGAGGAAATAATAGGTATAATATTTTTTTTTTGTTTGTTGTTTCATTTTTTGTATCAAGTTTGATGATGTAAATAAAATCATAAAAAATTTTTTGTATCTATAATTTTCTCTACATTTGTAAGTTAATAAAAATAACAATAAATTCTACAGATAGCAATCCAACAATCTATTCAAAAACGAGATTCTAAGGTCGTACTTTTAATGATATAAACACTAGCGCCACTTGAGTAAATTGTGCATGTAAACACTCTTCCCAAAAAGTACAAAAAAAAAAACAAAAAAAAAAACTGGGCCATTCGGCAAAGGAGCCTAAGAACAACAAAGAGCGGCGCCAGACCCTGAAAAGTGATTAAAATGATTGTTGTACAACAATGTCCGCGTCCTTGTAAGGGTTTTGCAGAGGGTGCCTTTCCTCCCACCCCGCCCTCGTTGCCAAAAAAATAGCGAAGCCATTACAGTGCTGTCTCTTCTTTGTAATTCTTTATTCCCTGTTCATTATACAGTGTTGGCTGGGAAATTCGAATTTGCATGTATTTTAATTTGGAGGGGTTTAAAAAAAAGTGGGTTTTATGATCTGGAAGGTTTTTCCAAATTACTGGGGTTTTTTTGGCTTTTAAGTTTCCTTATTTTTAATTTATCCAATAATTATTGGATTTAATTATAATTAAAGTAGAGTGATTAATACAAAGAAATACCTTTAACAAAAAAAGCAATTTTAGTCATCATGTTTGTAAAAAAAAATTTATTATAATTCATACATCATATCCTATCATATTATTGCTAATTTATCTAATACATAATGTAGTGATTAAACCAAGAAATACTATACCACAATAAAAAACCCAAATTTAATAATCATCTTTAAAAGAAAAAGCTATTACAATTTTTAAAATAAGATGATATGAAAAAGAAATTTGAAAAGCTTCAAAAAGTAAGCATTTCGAGCGTTCACTGTATTTACATATTGTATCTATATAAATGGCTGAATTTATCTAGAAAAGCCTAATTGGAAAAGTGTTTTGGGACCGGCACTCGAAGCTTTTAGCCGAAAATGTCCCGACAAAGGCACAAGGGAAGCGATTTCAAGCGATTTTAAGCGATGCTGTCTGATTTTCTGGCTTTTCGGGGTTTTCTGGGTTAGGGGGAGGCGATGGTAGGTAGGGTGGCTCTGGGTGGTCTTGTGGGTGGTTAGGTGGCTAGGAGGCTTGGTGGCTAGGCTGCTTGCTCTGCTGACTTAAGCAAAGCGGGACTTTGACAATGGAATTCTGCGGGTGCGAGAGTTCGAGACCGGCGAACAATTTGTCCTCGAGCCTGTCAGCGGCACTCCTTATTATTATGCCACGGCGCTCCTTCTGCAATTGCTTTGCTTGTTGCTCTCTCATTGTTTAATTGTTAACCATTTTGTGTGTGTTAGTGTGTGTTTTTGTGTGTTAGTGTGCGGGAGTGTGTGTGCTGTGCGGCTTTGTTGCATTGTTTGATTGTTTCACGCCCCAGCTTTGTCTCTCGTTCTGTGCGTGTGTGCGAAATAACATTTGTCTAATGAAAAGCGCTCTTGTCGCTTGTCTGTTGTCCTCTGTTTTCTGTCTTCTTTGCTCTGTCTCCCTTGCACCCGACTCTTTGTCTCGCTCGCTCCCGGTCGGCGACGGCCTTTGCTATTTTTAGCTCATTATGTTGCCATGGCCCAAAGGACATTACATCCTGAGACACGCCTCGGGATTCCATGTATTCCATCTTCACATGGTTTCCTTATTATGACTCTTGTTCTACAACTTAATCCCCCGAAATGATTTAATTTCTTATTATTGCCCCTGCCAGGCAAATTGGAAATAATTCTAAACATTCTTCATGCTACAAATTTAAATTGAAATTTAATTATTATTCTTACCACCAAATAATCAAATTTATTTTCTAAATCCATTATGCATTTATTTTAAAATGTATTCTTGCTCTACAATATAATACCCCAAAATGAATTAATTTCTTATTATTGCCCCTGCCAGGCAACTTAAAAATCATTCTAAGCATTCTAAAGACTATAAATTTAAATTGAAATTTAAGTATTATTTGTACCACCAAATAATCGAATTTATTTGATAAATCCAGTGAGAGTTTGTGATTAATGTATGTATTTTAAAATGTATTCTTGTTCTAAAAATTATTTAAATTCCTAATATTCTGCCTGCCAGCAACTTTAACATTATTCCAAAGAAGCTTTAATACAATAATTTAAAATGTCAATTAAATTAATAGTCTTTCCAAAATACTTACCAACATGCATTTATTTCATTTTAAAATTTATGGCATGCGCATCAAAATGTGTGTGCTTAATAAATCCCTGAAAATTCCACTAACATTATTATTAAAGTCCACCTACTGCAATATTTGTTTATTAAAACAATTGATAATAATTCCAATCCTCTTAAGTGGACCATCTCCTGCCGTTCTTCCCATGTTTTTGCACAAATTACAAAGGCAGTTTGCACACAAAATATGGTTTTGATTGCTCTGCACACACAGAAATAAAATAATTGCCGGAAAATATATAAATATTCAACAGCTGGGAAATGACAAAATATCGCTCTGTTGTTTGCCCATCAAATTTGCATACCGAAGTTGCCAAATAGAGATAAATAAAGAGGCTGACAGCAACCTCAACAAATCCACTTTGGGATTGCGATTGAAACGCTGTGGCCTGTCTGCCAACGGTTAGTGATTTGTATTTGTATTTTGTGATTTGAACTGCCGTCCCCGAAAGCAAAGTCAAGACAGTTGGCCAACAAGGTGGCCAATTGGGTTGTAAATGCTAACTGCAAACGGCAAATGGCAAACTACAAACATGCAACTAGCAGGTGACAGCCAGTGTAACATGAACATGAACACGACACGGCAGCAACTACACCCGAAATCCGGTTAATTGAAAAACAGAATGGGCCACAGAGACATTCGCCCGGATTCAGATGCAGATATAGATATGGATAGAGATTCAGAGGCAGAGGCAGAGACAGAGATACATTCTCGCATCCTTGCCGCATTAGCTGCAGTTGAGCGAGTGTCAAGGTGAGGCCAGGTGAAGCCAGCCAGGCAGAAAACAGGCAGCAAAAACAGGGCGAAACGGGAAAATAAACTTGGCAGCACACGAATTTAGTACCCAATCATACTGAAAAAAATACATTTTGGAAAGAAAATCATTTAATTAGCGATATTTTAAGGTTTTTCAGGGTAATTCTGATGTAATAAATTTATTTTATTTATTTATTATGATACAAAAAATATATTGAATTGATTTTAGGTCTACAAAAAATAAAGATAAAACTTAAATTATATTTAACAATTGTTTAAAATTTAAAACCAAAATAATTGTTCTCTTTCATAAATAAATGAGTGCTATTTAATAAAAACTAATTAAAGGGAGCTAAGAAAAGTCATATATCATAGAGAAAAATTTGTTGAAATATTTTCGCCAGCTAGAACATCCTTGAAGAATTGTAAATTAAGGAATCTCACCTTAAATGGACATGGGAGACTATTTTTTTCCGTTCGTCCTCACTCTTCCCTTGGCTGCTGGCATCTGGCCAAATCACGTAATCACAACTTGTTTATGGCGCATGTGCCAACTATTCCCGACTTTCACCTTCACACCCGCACACCCCATCAAATCCGGACCCAGATACCCAGACCCATACCCAGACCCTCCGAAAAAGAGACCTACATCCTCCGTGCAGTTGCAACCGTAGCCATGAAAATTAATTTCAATTAGCGGAAATTGTTTTTACACCTGTTTGCCTTCCAGCACATCGCAGTAGATAGTAGTCCTCCAAATGGTTTGGCCAATTTGCGGCCTGTCATCGCATTGACGGGCTAATACCGCACTTTATATCCCCTCACTCCCCACCCGTTGTGCAAATTCATAAATCAGAATTGCAAATTGCCAAGTGCAACAGCAGCGGGAGCTTAACAAGAGAGAAAAAACTATAGCATACCGCCGGGCGACACTTGAGTGCAGCAAATGCCACGCCCATTCCCTTGGGAGCTCGTAACTGGCTAAGCAAATTCTTTTTTGCACTGCTTTCATGATTTCCTGGGTGTGGGAGTGCCACTCGGAATGTGGAACAGAATTGTAGACAAGTTTGTCTGAACCGAGCAATTTAAAACGATTTAATTGCCGCATTGTCCCGTAGAGAGGGTGGTTTCCATAAACCATAATTCTGTTCTAGTATTTCCTAATATTCTGGACTTTTAAAATTTCTATTAACTGCTACTCCATTTTATTAAATTTTTGCAGATATTTGTTTTCATAAAATTTGTGTTGGCTATAAATTATATATAAATTATCTTTGCATAAGAAATTAACTAATTAGGTTAATGGTCTTAAATAATTTATTATTATTATACCCATAGGTATGATTATGTTGTGTTTATTAATACCTATCGAAATGTGGAATAACATTTTCAAATCGTAACATTCTTTAAAAAGTTATGAGCACATATAAAATTCATGCAGTGCAAGCATGATTTAAATTTAAATTTATTTTAGAAATAAAATGGTTTTGCTATCCTCTAAAGAGTAGATTATAGTCAACTACACATTTACCACTCGATTATCTATTTTGGTCTTTTGGTCCACATTTAGCGGACGTCATCAGCGAGTGTTTTTGCTGGGTTCTCAATTAAATTCCAATTGGCGTTGCAATAAAAATTGTCATTTGGCAGGGGCGTGGTCGAAATGTCAGTGTGGATTTTGTATTCGGGTCTCTGATTCCGGTCTCTTGTCGCGATTTTAGTTGTGGGCCTTTTAATTGATGCAGTGGCAAACGGCATACATTTGCTCAGCGAATGCAGTCGAAATTAATTTGGCATCCATGGGCGAGTCAAAAAATATTAAACCGCAAATATTTGAATAGTAATCGAAACGGTCATGGCAATCGTTTACAGTCAATTTGGTTGTGTTTATTGTATAATGGCAGGAAAATATGAAATTTATGTCTTGAATAAATAATAAAATTATTATAAAATAGAAACATAAATAACTATGTAACCAACTCTAGAATTCCCTTGAATATAAAGTTTTTAGCTACACTTTATGTTTGTACAAAAAACTTTTAATTTATTTTCTTGCTAAGCCGCAACTAAACAAAAGCCAAAACTTTTCTAATTTTTGCAGATGAGCGCGCTACTGTGCCACAATTTTGGTTTACACCTGTCGAAGCTGCCACTCCCAAGAGGAACTTTTTCTACCACAAAAACAATAACAACAACAAGAACTTTTTGCCCCACAACAAGAGGAAAAACCAAAATAAAAGAGCAACAACAACAGTGATATGGAACTGTGCATAGCAACAAAGTCAAAAAAGCAACAAGAACAAGCCGCTCAGAGTTCAATGCAGCAAAGCAAATGCAACAGCAGCAGCAACAGCAACTACTATCAAAAGAAATGCCACCAAAATCAAACAAATACTCAAGTACAGAGCACTCAGCAAAGCAATTGCAGCAGCCACAGAGATCGAGACCACCTGACAAAGCAGCAACAGAACCAACGAACAAATAGTGCAACAGCAACCTCATCAAATTTCAACAGGAGCAACATCATCAGCAGCAGCAGCAGCAGCAACATCAAGAGTAAAAACATTAGGAGGCCCAGTAGAAGCACACAATTAAACACGCTCTATTCGCTGCTGGTGCTTTTGATAGTCGGCCTTGCCACAGTTGCCGTTACGGTTACAGCCTCCCCCCACCACCCACAGGCCACCCCCGCAACCCCCTTTTCCCGCGAGACCAGACGCGATGCTCTTTTGGCCTACTACAAGCGGGCCCACCTGCAACCGAGTGGCTCCTCCCCGGGGCACGAGCACGAGTATCACCTGCATCAGGACGCCAACGGCCTTGACTTTGACGAGCTAACGCCCACCGTCAGCAGCGTGTCCGTCCTCAGTCGGGCGGAGCGCCTTCGTTTGCGTAAGCGCAGTGCCACGCCCACAACGGCAGCAGCAGCAGCAACATCGCCAGTTGCCGCCGTTGCACCTGCAGCGGCAACATCAACGACAGCGGCGGCCAAGGAGGCAGCCAACAGCAAGAAGGCGGAGGAGGAGAAGTGCGAGCCCAGAGTACTGGAAACGCAGCCAGATGAGCCGGTAAGTGGGCCATATAGATTGCAGATTTTCATTATCTTTTTTATAGCTTTTAGCAATTTTACTGAGAATTTTATTTCTTATCTTTAGTTCTATAAATTATGTATTTATTAATTATTATTTTAGGGGTATTATGTTAACATGTATTACTATACAGTGACGTAGCCAGGATTTAGTTAAGCGGATGGGTTGAGGGGGTAAAAATTTTGTGTAGCATACTTTTAAAACCCCTATTTTCCATTTCACCCGAGAGGGGTGAAATATATTCTATCTAACAAAATAATGAATATTCTTTATCACTAACTATAAAACCATCTGAAGTCAAAACCTTCGGTATAAATATGAGTTATTTGGAAATAATTTTGTACGGATTAATAAAAATTGCAAGAGCAGTAAATCTGATTAACTTTAATATTTTTAATTGGTGTTAGTTTAGTAAAAACAGTTTCATAGAACCGCTTAAATCTAACCAATTCTAAATTTAAATCAGAAAAAAAACAACTTTCTTAAAAAAAATAAAAAAAATCCTTCAGTACTTTAAAGTTAAATTCATAATTAATTCATTAAATTCATAATGATAAATATATTTAAAATTTAAATAATTCCATTTATAATGTTTCAATCAACACAAGCGTCATTTAATTAGCTTTATTATCAAGTTTTTCGTCACTCCAGAAGCAAATTAAGAATTTCTCAACTTTAAACAGAACTTCTCCAATTGAGTCCGCCGAATGGTGCTTCTAGTTTGAAAAGTGTACACATTTTGTTTAACTTTACAACTGGCACTACAGAACGCCACCTAATAATTTGCCACCCAAGAGGATGAGGGGTGAAAGTTTCAGCTTTTTGCACTTAGTCACGAGAACTACTTAGATCAAAAGCAATTCCAAGGAGCAGCAGCAGCAGGAATAAGCAAGCGCTACAATTTAGTGTCTCAACTTTTGAAGCAATCAAAGAAATTGCGAGGATTGCAAGGAATGCAAGGGGAGAGGGGGTTGGTATTCACCTTCCAACCTTCCGGTTGCCTTCATAACTTTTGACGGACATTCTGTGAGAACGAGTGCAGCTTGCACACCGCATCGATCCAAGGTAGAGACAATTAACGACAATTTACGAAATTGCCAACGCGGCACTGGCGAATAATCAATAAAATTGCTGAGATAGCAACCCATATAATGTGTTCAGTTCTGGGTGCTTCTCCATTTTCGGTATCTTCTGCTTTTTCTGCTCTTTCCTGCTGACACAAATCTCTGCGCAAATCTGTGAGCTCCTTTCCCGTTTTTCACCTCCCCACCTTGTTGATTGTCGTAAAAATATTACGCATACGACATGGCTGACGCAAGTAGATGCGAAGGAAGGAAAGTTTTTGCTTTTTTCTTTAAGGGGCGGTGTATTACACAGAAACCGCGGGATTTTGGAAAGAGTTGCGGCCTGTCTTGACAGCAGTTCATGTGTGTTACCTCCCCCCTCGTCTAGATCCTTTACTTTATAAAGCTGCCTCTTGTACAAGTTAATTAAGAGATGCTAATGAAGTGAGCAGACCATACACCGTCGCACCCTGAGACACTGAAACAAATTTAGAATCTCAGTGGATTTTGTTTTTAAACAGAGAAGTCTTTAGAAAAGTTTTTGTAAATTAATTTAAAATTCAAAAAACTAATATTTTGTTATTGCAATTCTTCTTATTATAATAAAATATTTAAGATTAAGATGTATAACCATCTTTTCTCCGTGTAAACCCTCGCTGGACCTTAAAAAACCGCACAATCGTTAGAAAATGGAAATATTTAAATGGCCTTGTATATCACAAAATTTCTTTACGTGGGCGCATCACAATATTTTAATTGAATTTGCATGACAATTGCAGCCAAGGACTCTAAGCCACTCCTTGCCACACGGGATTTTCTCCCGCTGTCTGCCTGTCAGCTCCTCGGAATGGGATGAGATGCTATTTTTAGTCCGCTAAGCGAATCGAGTATAAATATTCAATGAGTCGGCGGTGTAAACAGAGTCCAATACATGACGTGCACGAATCGATTACCCGACTAAGTATCCTCTGACGCAATCGGGACCTTTGTGTAATTAGAAGGGCAGGCCAAAAAAAGAATGAGAAATATTGTGTAGCATCCTCGGAGCGATTCGAATCTCGAGTGTGGCCAAATAAAAAAAATAATAAATAAATGTGGTGCACAGGAGCAGCAGCAACAGCAACAACAACAACATCGGCTGACAGCTGCCAACTTGGGCATTATCCTGGCCATTGTCCGTCCCCCTCGCACCCAGTAGTCCTGTCTCGCTCCTGTGGCCTGCGGTCAAATGCGAGCGCCTTGTCGAATGGCTGTCAAGGATTATTGTTGCTCCTGTTGCCGCTCCTGCTGCTCATGTTGCTGTTGCTGTTGCTCCTGTAGCTGCTGTCGCCTGCGGTGGCTTTTGTCTCGCTTCCAGCTGGAGTGTGTCTCCCTGTCTTTTTCACTCTCCCCCGTCTCTTTCTCTTTGGTTTTTTTCAGTTATCCTGCGTGTGCGTGTTGTTTTGCTAACAATGTTGAAGCTGCAAAGTTATTAATAATTGTTTTGTATATTATATTTCGCTGGCGATGCTGGACACGCATTCTTCTGATTTAAAGGACATTGAGAAAAAAGAGACTTTTATATTTTTAGTACGGATTTTTTGAAACTTAAAAGTCCCTAATAAAAGTTACAGAAAGGTCACAAAAAAATAAATTACGATAAATTTAATTTTCTTATAATTTGTGCAAGGACTTTTAATACTTGTTGAAAACTACAAACATGTTAAAAAAGCTCACCGAATTTTAATTAATATTTATTAAAAGCTTGTCAATTGACATGAATGTAATTATAACATGTTAAAGAGATAAAAAACCAAGCAATTAGTACAAATTTAAATTACCACCCAATTAATAATAGTTCGCTTGCATTAATGGCCACTTTTTCCGCTCTCGCCACAACCAATTACGTCGACAGCGAATTTAGTTAACAGTAAAGCTCAGCGTTTATTATTTATAGAGACATAAATTTAAAAACCAATGCCACTCAACAGAATCATTTATGTTAATCCGATAAATAAAGCAGACACACACACTCGTTGCAAACTGCCAACTTCCGTGGCAATCAGCTTATGTCATTCGCCTTGTCGTCCTGAATAATGTAACGAATGCAGGAGAAGTACAGTGAAGCCTGTCTGTGAGTGTGCCCCTTAGATTTGCCGAGTGTCAACAGCAGTTGAGCCAAGCAAAAAAAGCAAAACACAAGGAAAAGGAAAACACTGTCTGACATATTTTATTCATTAGGCGCAGAGCGTAGAAAATAAAAGGAAAAACATGCAAATGACAATGAGGAAGCATACAGTTGCGCCATGTAAATATTTTTATGGTCATAAGTAGGAATTTTGTACATGCCAATGCCGGAAAATGCAGATGGAAATGCGGGGAATGGAAAGTGGGGAGTGGACATTAAAAAGCCAGTAAAACGCGCTTTACTGATTTCATTTGGCAGCCAGGATTCTCTATATATGTGTGTGCTTGTGCGTGTGTCTGTGTGGACCAGACTCTTGGCATAGTTGCCAACATACACACACACCGTGTTTGCATAAGTATGCATGTTTTATTGCACACACACGCGGTGTGTGTTTTGCGGCTGCTGCCGCTATTTACAAGTGTTTTCCACATACATTTATACCCTAAAAAAGGGCGTGAGCTGCAAGGGTATGTGTGTGCTGGCAGCCATTTTGAAAAGGATATAAAAGAATACAAATAAGGGAAAATTTTGAAAATAATATTATAAAATATTATATTTTTTCTAGAGAACTCAAAAATTAATTATTGGGTACGAAATTAAATAATTAAAAAAAATTGTTTCTTTCAAATATTTAAAAAATGGATTTTTTTAAATTTCTAAATACAAAATAAATTTGAAATTAAAGCTTTTAAATTAAATAACATACAAATATTTTGAAAATAAATTTTAATAAAAAACTAAAATCTAAATACATAAATTTCAGAAGATGTATATAAAAAACAAGAGAGAACGCTATAGTCGGGTTCGTGTCCCGACTATCTAATACCCGTCACTCAGTGCGAGCGCTGTACTCGGGTTGGTGTCCCGACTAATAATCGTAACTCAGCTAAAGGGAGTGCGAGGGAGATAGATATAGAAATTTTGATTGCGTATAACTTTTTAATGAATGGTCCGATTTGAAAAATGTCTTCTACATTTCGATAGGTATAAATATGCACAACAAAATTGCATTTATACCTCTCGGAAATCTTAAAAGGTGTGGGCGCCAGACACATTTTAAAATCGTTAGTGGGCGATTGTGGGCGTTAGAGGGGGCGTGGCACTCGGCTAAAATAAACTTGCGCTGCGTAGGAAGCCCAAGAATATGCGTGGAAAATCTCAACCTTCTAGCTTTTGTAGTTTCCGAGATCTCAGCGTTCATACAGACAGACAGACGGACAGACGGACAGACGGACAGACGGACAGACGGACAGACGGACAGACGGACATGGCTAGATCGACTCGGCTAGTGATCCTGATCAAAAATATATATAGTTTATGGGGTCGGAAACGCTTCCTTCTACCTGTTACATACTTTTGCACGAATCTAATATACCCTTTTACTCTACGAGTAACGGGTATAACTAGCCAACCAAAATACCCATTATTTAATCACACTCTTTGCCCAGCCCCAAGTGTACATCAAAGGTTTATGATAATGGTCACACGGCATATATACGAGTGTTTAGAGCACTCCATCATAGCTTTATCTGGGAGTAGGTCGGAACCGCTCTCGTGCCATTTCTCCTGGCACCTTTCACCGATTGCTTTTACCTCGATATGTTCATTTGGGCGCAAGATTTGCATACATGTATGAAAAAAGGAGCTCTATAACACACACACACTCTAGGGAACATCCACAAACATTTGTACATATATTGCTGTTGCTTGTTGGCAATTTATTTGTAGCTTCCGTAGCGTATACGCAGTGTGGTCGCTCATCAACGAGAGCCCTGCTAATGGGAAATATTTGTTTTAAAAGCCAAAAGGTGCCTGCCCAACTACATGACTCACCCGCAGACAACAGCATGTTCCCTCCGTGGTTCCTCCTCCTGTGGTTACTTTTGTTTCCCAAAGCCATAATGATGTCATCAAAGTTTCCCCTCCACTCATCCTTTCAGTTTTTGTGCGTAGATCTCGAGAGCTGCTTGTAACGTGTAAATTATGTACAAACATTTGGTCGGTTAAGAGCTGTACAAACTTGGATTAAAAACATTTCGGCAGTCCCACAGCCTTTGGGGTTGGCATTAAATCCTATTATTTCCCAGTCGAAACAAAACTTTTCGTACTCCTTGGCACAAAAGGTGTTTGTGTGAAACGTGTCCTGTACGCCAGGTGAATAATTAATGGTCCCAGGCTAAGGGAAGTGTCCATCTAGCTGGCCGCCCGGTCACTTAAATCACTGGGCAGCCGATGCGTATACGTAATTTTTCGGAATTCCAAATTTTTATTCACAAATCACACGGTTTCTGCAGGCTGAGCAGTCTTATTTAAATTACTTATTCAAGACCTTTTTTACCAATATGATTGTGGCAATAAATTTTGGTTGGCTGAGTAAGAATTTATATTATTCATTTATAACCTTTAAGTTTTATTGCAATACAAGTATCATTATTTTATTATTTTTTCTTAAATCTTCAAATCTTAAATATCAATTTAGATTATATATTTATGGCTTCCCACATATTAATTATGATCTGCCTTTATGAATTTTGCAGTTTTACGACTACACAGACATCGCCGAGGATGCCGCACGCCAGTTTATTGAATTTTTATCGAGCAAATTCCCAAATGCCAACACACCGATTACCATCGATGAGCCGACACGTGCGGAGGTGAGTCGCCGGGCCAATGGAATCGCCAGCTATGCCCTCAACGAGGACGACAATCTCCTGGCCTTCGCCATCGCCGCGCCCAGCATTCACACGGTGGTCGTTAAATTCAGGGATAACGTTACGGTATGCACTCGCTAATCAGGGATAATGGGTCCCAGTTAATCGGGTTTACCTTTTGCAGATACCACCGGATCAGGTGCACAATAAGGCATATTTGGGTTCCTATTGGCGGGAGTTGGGGTGAGTTGGTTGCAAAAAATCCATTAGTTCTTAATGAGCGTTTCTGTAAGGGCCCTTAAAAGTATGCTCTTATATTTGTAAGAGGTCCTGGTTAAAAAAAATGTTAAATATATTTGATTAATTCACTTAAATCGGAATAAAATACGCTTTACACAAATGTATACCAAATAAACTTTAAAGAGCTTTTAAAGCCCATTGATCCCATAATTTATTTTATCCTTTGGCACAAGGGTACTTAAATAATTACAAAGCTCTAATACATTTAATTACTAATTACTCTAAAACGCACACAAATGCAAGGAGATTATTTAAAGCCTCTAAAATTTAACAACTAATTAAATTCAATAAGCTGTTGAGCTGGCTTAGAAGATATCCATCGCTTAATTTATATAGGCCACTTAGACACACAATACTCATATGCACAGGCTGAATTATTTTGGAAAGTTGCCCATAAATGTGTTTTTTGTTTTGCCTCGCTTACAGTGCGGCCTGGAACAGCACGGACGGCACCCAGGAGTGGGGGGCTCCGTTCCGCGACTGCAACCTGTTGACGCGTCGCTGGCTCTGGCCATTTCGAATATCCTTCAGCGAGCACAGGATCAAGTGAGTCCCGAATCGATATGAAACCATATGGCATATGACTTGTAATTTATGGTAAATATTTTCAGAGTTGTGGCGGCTGCTTTTATTGCCGCCGATGAGGATGTGTGCAACGATGGATTGGAGGAAGTTTTCGGTCGTCGTCATGGGTTAGTAAATTGCTTTAAAAATTATATAGAACTATATAAAATTATATCCTTTCAGCTGCGATCGAAATACCACTTTTTGCCTGCTCACCGAGAACAAACCCGCCGCCACCAGGGATGTGTACACTTGTCTGTGCCGCGAATCCTACTACCTGCCCAACTCCACGCTCCAGGGATTCCGTGGCGATCGCGTCGAGCTATCCGAGGGCTATGACAACTACTCCTGTATTCCGTGTCCCGGAGGCTGCTCAAACTGCGACAGCAACGGCGTCTGTCTCACCTTCCAGGAGGAGGAGGTGCTCAACGTGGACGCCTGCCTGCGTCTCCTGGTGGCCATCGTCCTGGGCGCCTGCATCCTTTGCTGCGTCGTCCTGGGCGTGATTGTCTTCCGGCAGAGAAAGTGCAAGGTACAGAAACTCATAAAGGGAAAACCCAAAAAAAAATCGATATGACACGTAGATCGATTTTACATTTTTAATTTCAATTTTAATTTGACCTGGTCGAAAAAAGTATTTCATATAAAAACGAAATGGGTTTTGCCTGACTTACAAATTTACATGACCATATCGATTTTACGGGAACATGTTTTTTTTTTTGTGTAAAGAAGAAATATTATTAAAGTACTCTTTAAAGATCAAAAATATTTTAGTGAAAATCTTAAAACGATCTTTATTATATTCTGAACAATTAAAAAGATATATAATTTAAAAATAAAATTCGACTAATAGATATTTTTTGATGAAAATTTTTATAAAACATAATAGATTTATAAACAGTAAACTTTTTGATATTTTTAGGCCATTGCCTCGGGCATGTGGACTGTGCTGGAGACGATACTGCTGGGCATTGTTTTACTTTATGCATCCGTGAGTGGTCCTTGAGCAAGTGTGACACCCACTTCTCTTCACTAACATATTCCCTTGCAGGTTGCCGTCCATTTCTTTCCCGCCTCCACCGAGCGCTGTCTGCTGGAACCGTGGCTCCGGGAGCTGGGCTTCATCACCTGCTACGGAGCCATCATCCTGAAGCTCTATCGCCACCTGGTGGACTTCCGCACCCGCAAGGCCCATCGCTGGGTGCTGAGGGACGTGGATCTGCTCAAGTATCTGGGCACCATGGTCTTCGCCGTCATCTGCTACATGGCCGCCTTCACGGCCTCGTCGCTGGACCTCCTGGAAAGTGCCCAGCTGGAGAGTCTCCGGGAGGCGGACACGAACACCTGCCATCCGCTCAAATGGGAGCTGGTCACGCAGACCAGCGAGATGCTCATCCTGTGCTTCGGACTCCACCTGGCCATCGCCAGCCGGAATGCCAACACCCAGTTCCGGGTAAGATGTTAAGTCTGTAAAGTGCAAAAGTCAAACAGATTGTGGTGAAGAATTTTATACTGAACTATTAAGAAGGATAAGGTGCTTCTATCAGTCTATGAAAAACATTACAAATTTTAGATTGTCTTGTTCTCCTTGTCTAAAAAGTTATAAAGGTTTTATTTCAATTCTTAATAATGAATTGAATTAGATGATATTTTCAAAACAGAAAAATCTTGGAATTTATACGACTTATTCACCTATTGCTAAAAATTATATAGATTCAGTTTAAAGTCTTGACACTTTTAGTTAATATTTTTAATGGTTGAAAAATTCCTTAAATTTACACGACTTTTTCTTTTGTTGCTAGAAAATTATTAAGATTTAAATTTAAGTCCTAGCAATGAAATCAAATGGATAATAATTAAATAAATTACAATTTAGGTTTGTGCTTAAACGTGTTATGATTTTTGAAAAATAGTTGTATCTTCTAATTAAATGTTAATTAGTATTTGTTTTTAAATATTAATGAAAAACCTTTGAACAAATTGCTGCTAAATTTCGACTTGAAAGCATTTTTAAAAGGGAACCCCTCCCCAGCTAATTAACTAAACTTAAGTGACATTGTGAGAGCAAATGGCAAATGGTCAAGTGAATTAACCAGCTATTTCCGTTCGTTCGTCGCCCCTTTAGGAACGGCAATTTCTGGTGACCGCGCTGACGCTGGAGTTCCTGGTCTCGTCGAGCTTCTACTTTCTGCGCTTTCTCTACCTGCCGGAAATGAGTCCCAGCGCCATTTTGCTGGCCCTGTTCATCCGCTCGCAGCTGACGAACAGCTTCGCCTTGGGCCTGATATTTGTGCCAAAGTTGTGGTATCAGCACAAGCAGGTAACCGATACGAGTTCGAAGCATTTTAATTTACTTATTTTCCTTTGGTTTCCTTGGTTCGAGTACGCTTTTGTGTTGAACACATTGAGATTTAATTAGGAACCGTTGCGTCCTAGTTGGGCATTGAATATATATATATGCTTAGAGTATTCATCCCCATTCACTTTGTGCTGTCTGCCGCGGTCGTGGTCGTCATATTATAGTCATCGACATCCGCATTTGGTATAGACATTGGTTGAGGAAACGATTTTTGTTAATAACTAGCCAACACAAAATATTAAAAAAAAATATAGGGGAAACCCAATCAAAAAAGCTTTGTTGCTTTTGCTAAAAACAATTGATTATTTCATTTGGTTATGGTTATCTTTAGTTCCTGTTCTGGTTTCATCGAGAAAATTAACATAATTTTAGTATTAAGCTAACATTGAATTGAAACTTTAGTCAAGCTATGAAGTTGCTGCAAGTGTGTCTCGTTTTATCTAAGAATGTTTGACTGTTTTTAGCTCTTATTATTTCCGTTTGATTCTATTGCACTTGAACTTGATCTTATAATTAGCACGCAATTTTATTTGCATGTTTAGCAGTGATTTTTGCATGATTTCTCCAACACAACACATCAAACTACAAACTATGACAAAAATCGGTTTCCTATCAAAATTCCCAATATGCATACCAGAATAACTCCAAACTAGTGTTTCCAAAATTCTACCTCACAGTAACTTTCTCTGTCTTTGTGTCTCTCTCAACCGAATAATCTTAAACTGAAATTCTCTGTCTAAGTAGTCTTCTTATAGCTAACGTCCATGTTTCTTAACTTTTGAGTTTCCTATTTTGATTTTCTTTTGTTTTTCATTTCCAGCACCACAACAGAAACAATCACAACCAATGAGCACCTAACACCCACCAACTACATCTATAAACTACATATACATATCAAATACATACTCTCCAGCACAGATCTATTCTATTCTGTTTTCGCTCTCTCTTGAGTTACTTTTCCATTTCCGTTTCCGTTCTCCATTTTCCGTTTTGACTTCCTGAGTGTGGTTTGCGGTGTTTGTTGCATCTTCATAGCTTGCAGGTTCGTTCGCTAGCGTATGATCTATCAATACGTTTACCTGTGGATGCTTTCAAGGGTACGTCACACGACGCCGGCCAGCGGCTGGGCGGAGGATATGCCGGGCTCTGTCTGGGCGATCCGGACATCGGGGAGCTGACCATATCCGAAATGAGTCCCGAGGACATACGCGCCGAACTCAAAAGGTACGAGAGAAAAACTTGTTGAGATTATTTGTATCTATAAAAGGGTCCTGCATGAGTACACTTGAATTGACAAACAAGTCAATTTTTGAAAACAGAGTGAGTGAGTTCAAGTGAGTTAACTTAGATCACTTGGTTTACTTGATCACTCGTAAGGACAAAACAAGTAATACAAACACAGAATAAAAGTTAGTGGGAGTGATAGAATTACTAAGCAAATTATTTGGTGATTCTAAATTATTTTTCCTTATGAAAAAATCAAGTGAAAAAGTGATCAAAGTTAACTAAAATTAAAAATTGACTCATGCAGGACTCTAATCTATAATGCATGATCACCAAAAAACATAGGTACAATCTGATAGGGTATTCCAAAACTGATATTTTGATATTAAATATGTACCTTGCCGATTCCAGACTGTACACCCAACTGGAGATTATGAAGAACAAGACTCTGAGGCAGGACAATCCGCACATCAGCAAGCGACGTGGCGGACGCAAGGCGGGTCACCGCCGCTTCTCCCTGCAGGTGAGTCGGGGTCACCACATCCGCAGCAGCGTAGTCCACCAGCCATAGTGCTCACTGTACATGACATCGGGGGGACCTGGCTGTAGGACTCAGTGACCCAGATCGGTATTGCTGTAACTCTTCCAACCGAAACGATATACCAAACCTTATGCTGCCTATCCCGAGCTCCCTAGATCTTTCTCTCTATCCGTCTACGACTCTCTTTTTCTCTCGATCCTCCAATGTGAACTCTCAGTATTGTTTGCCACTAATATTAATACATCTATAAATATCATTGTTCTTGTCATGACTATGTACAATATATTCGAATCCCACCACAACCAAACCAAACAATACATTAACCACCAATGTTCAATGTAGAAAAAGGGCAGCAAGGATAAGGTAAGAACTGTCGGCCTAGCATAAACCTAAAACCTAACCCCCTATAAAATATCTGTGTTGTGACTGTAAGCTAAACCCCAATAAAGAAATTACAAGAACTTCTCGCACGTTTGTCTATAAACTTAGACCCAAGTCCCCCGATAAAAAACCCAATACCCATTTGTGTGTCTGCGTGTGTGCATGTGTCCGTCCATAGATAGCACTTCATGTCTAATCCAAAACAAAAACCGATTGCACACGAAACTACGAAAAACTACAGTTCCCTGAACTATGAAATTCCATACTAAGATATCTTAAATCCGCAGGCTCTAAGTGCCAAACACCGCAGCAACAAGCATCATCAGGACATTGAGATCACCGAGGCGGAACCTTCCCGAACGCCCGAGGACTCAGTTTGCAGTGCCGAAGGACCCACGGACACCTATGCCGAAATATCGGGCGTATCCCACTCAATGCTCTCCCACTCGATGGTCTCCCACTCCGTTGTCTCGCACTCAAAGTAAGGAAAACTAAGGAGACCGATTCGCAGGATCATTAAGGATAAGCTAACCGATATTCCAGCAATCAGAGAGATTTGTACATAAGTATTAAACGGTACGATACATGTTGGTATTTGTAGATAATATGTATATGTATGTGAGAAATAGTTATTATATAGCGCAACAACACAAACAATAAAAGAATTACTTTAATTTCGCAAAGAAAGAAAAACCAACAACAAGAAACATACAAAAGAGATGCAACACACAAAAACACAAACAATAACAAACATTACTTTATTTTTAATGAAACGAAAAGTCAAGAACCTTGAAAGCAGTCAAGTTTTACAAAGTTTTGATAAATTTTTAGACGATTTTACTTTGTTGATTTCTCTCAGTCTTGAGTTCGATTGATTTCGATGATAGGGAAAACTGATAGATCAAAGTTGTACGAACGGTAGAGCGGTAAAACAGAGCCCACCTGTGTAGGTAACGATAAAACTGTAAGAACAAAAGCCACAAACATTAACAAATATAATCCTATTCCTGATACTCGTGTTTTTGGTTTACCTCTTAGTTCCTCAATAGTTACTAACACTCGAATTATTTGCCTATTGTTTTCAAGCCAACCGAACACTATCTACTGCATCTCTACAATCGCTAGAGATATAGAAAAGAGTGGAAACACAGCGAAAATCATTTTAAAACAGAGAATAATCAGTTGTAAATTTGAGCTTATAGGCATTAAATCTAGTAATTCCCTCATAACTATCGTACGTTTTACGTCTTACTAATCTTACAAACTAAAATATATTTGTATTATATATTGTATACTTGTAATTCCCACTCATTCCCATCCAAAATCCGAACGGGGCAAACTTTTTGTAAATACACAATGTACGAAGACGAGTTGCAGAGAGAAAAACAAATTGTTACATTTTCAAGACACAGAGTTCCCCATCGAGAGTGAAAATCATAGGAAAATGCTTAATAGAGGCTTAAGTACATTTTTTTTTACAACATTAGCCGAACAAATTCTGTCTCAAGTATTATTACACTACTAGATTTCCTCCAAAATGTTCAGATCCCAATCCAGAGCATCTTAAATTCGTTATTCTCGAAAAAATAAACGTTCGTGTTAGAGTATTGAAAACACACAAAGTGTAAACATTTCAAATGTACGCAATAAATTTTGGAGGCGATCGTTATAAAAAAGAAGGGGGAAAACAAGTCCATAGAAAACCTATAGTACAGTTAAATGGGCATTTATAAGGGTTATAAAAAGTATTTCTATATACACTACAAAAAATATATAGCGAGTAAAACATGGCAAATGGTTAAATTAGGTAAACTTACAGCATGCATGCAACAAATTGAGCATTTAAAACAAAAAGAAGAAAGCGAAACCCAAAATGATAATTAAAATAAAAAAAGCCTACTTTTGGTTGCGTTTGATCAAAAGTGTGTGTATAAAAAAATATTTATGGGAAATATACATAAACATATAACTAACTTATATTATATATAAATATATATACATATATATGAGTGTAATCAGCATTACAATAAAACAAAACCGAGAGGCAAACTAAATTAGTGGCTCAGCGCAAAGGAAACTACAAAAAACGATTGGAAAAGAAACAGAATACATTTTGAAAGTGTGATAGTGTTCATAATATTCGTTCATTGTAATTAAAAGAGAAAACAAAACTAAATAAAATAAATAAATGATCAAATGTGACGTGTTTACTTTTGGGATAGATGTGCTTGTGATTCTTCCGCCTAGTCGCACTCAAAATCTGATATTTCCGTATTACCAATACGAAAACTCTTCAAAAGACCCTCTTCCGTTTTCATTTATAATCTTTCTACATGGTTGGACTTTATTTTGTATATATAGTTCCTTTTTATATATTTTTAATTGAAATATTGCTCGAATATTTGCTAGATTTTGTCACGTAAATTTAGATTGCAAGTACATACATTTATATTCGTAATATCTATTTATATATTTAATAATAATAAATTTTAATTACAATTTTATTTCTAATTACTCACTTGCTTACGTTCGTGTTTGTGTGTCTGTTGTCTGGCTTCGTTTTTGGATTCGTGGCTAAGAGCTAATAGTTAGTCGGTATTTAGTACGTATCGTGTTCAACATGATTAGGTTCGCGATGACGCCATTCATTCATTGGTAGTCACTTACAGCAGAGTTAATTGGTTTTCGTTTGTGTTGCGGTTAGTTAAGCTTGGATTTAGCTGTTGCTGTTTGCTTTTGATCGTCAACTCATCTCGGTTTATTTAAAACTTAAAGAATTACAATAGTTTAGTACTTAGAATTTATTTTGGTTTTACATGCGCTGCGCATCGTTTGTTGCTGTGCTATGTGCCATTAGGTAGACAATTTGTTTGAGTGTATTATGCATTAATATTAGATACAGGTTTATATATTTGTATACTTTATAATTATATAACACTATGTTATAAAAATGTACATGGTTTTGGTTTTGCTACAGTTTTAGTTGGTTTAGTACGTACAACTCTTGCAAGTAATCATTTGCTGGTTTAAAAAACGTTTTTAAGTAGTCGTAAAAATGATCAATCCATATTTATATATATTACAAAAACAACGTTAAGCTTTTTTTTTATCAAAAGTATCAATTATGTAGATCGTTATGTTAAATTTGTTTAATCTTCTAGTTTGGCGCATAAAGCTGTGTTGCGTTTAGCGTAGATTTCTCATTTCGATTTGCCTTAAATACTTTTTGTCTTGCGTTAAAAAATGCAAATTTTGTAAAATTAATTTCTTAGTTATGCTTTTTGTTTTTTTGTTTTTTTGTTTCTTTAGTTTTATACAATCTCACTGTTAAGCTTAGTTTAACAAACAAAAGCAGCGCTTTCAACTTAAATAATTTAAAAAATAAACAATGGTTAACATTCTTCAATAAAAACAAGCTAAAATGATTAAATCATTTAGTAATTAAAAGTAAATAAATTTTTAAAGCCAAAACAAACGAGATCCTGCTCGTGTGCAAATAATTGAGAAATGACTAAATTTCGTGTTGCTTTTTCAACATTTCCTCTATGAGTTGAAATTTTGAAAAGGGTTTGCATGTAGAATAAATAATTTTGTGTTGTTTTGAGTTCGAATAATATAAATTTATAATTTAAGAAATAATTTAAGTTTTGCGCGTAGACATGAGTTTACCTTTCTTTGTTTCGCTGTTTTTCAATAACATTTACAAACAAGTTTAGGAAGTAGTAAAAATAATATTGCCACAAAGTATATGAGTAAAAAATATTTTCTCTCTCTTTATAAATAATAGATGTGTGTGGTGTGTGTGTTTGTTGTGTGTCGTGTCGTGTTGTGTTGTGGGTATAGCGCCGCGCGTAAGTGAGTGTGCGCTAAGGAGTCACCATAAAATCTCATAGAATAACAAAATATTATATACGATATACATATAGTTGTATAAAAATAAAATTGCAAAACATCTACATAACCAAATAATAATAAAAATCAAAAATCGATTGCAATAACTTAAACATTCTACGAACTGTACGCTAATTTAGTACAACTTTTGTTTCCGCTTCAGCGTCAACCGAAATGAAAGTATCTAATTTAGTAATTTAATCTAGCAGCACTGTGAAGAGATTTGCCAGTCGTTGGTTGCGTTGCATCCGCTTCAGTTAACTCCCGCGTGTGTGTGAGTGTGTCTCGTCTTTGAAAAGGTCTTTCATTTTGGGTTGCTCATATCGTTTCCGCTTCCGTTTCCGCTGGAGCTCCACCCCTATGCCGATGCCGCAGCCGCTGCAGATGGCTTCTTTGGATCCGAGTCCGAATCGGCGGACGACGACGACAACGCTGACGGCGGCGGCGGCGCATCAGAAGAAGGAGGAGGAGGAGCGGCTGGGGCAGGAACGGGTATCTGGCGGCCACCGCCTGGCCTGCCCTAGAGCGGATGCAGCTTGGTCGTGTGCACCGTGAGGGCGCTGCGCTGCGTGAAGCGCTTGTCGCAGTACGGACAGGTGTACGGCTTCTCGCCGGTGTGCGTCCGTATGTGCTTGGTGAGGTAGTCCTTCACGCTGAAGGACTTCTCGCAGTACCCGCAATGAAACGGCTTCTCTCCTGCAAAACAGCCAACGGGATTGGCGAGACGGAGAAATTCGGGATACTCGGTTAGCACTTGTCGCTAGCAGAAAGCCAGTTTGCTTGGTGCGTGCAGTACCAAAGGTTTGATTGATTGATTGATTGACTGAGTGGTTGATGTGTGGGTACAGTAGATATGTGTATGCATATCAAATAAGGTCTTGCACGTAATCAAACTATGTATAAGATTATATATTAAATGTGTATATATATATTTGATTGGTGTTGTTAAAATGCATTCGAGACATATTATTACGTAATGAGATGAGGCGGCGGGCGATACGGATTTGGATTATCATATTGCTTTTGTACCCTCACAGAAAGCCTGCTAAATCATAGTTGTGGTTTTCGTATTCATTTCTGTGAGGGTATGTAAACAGTGACTCATACGATTCGTTAATTGTTGCTAATCGAAGAAGATGGCAAAATTGCAAGGCCCTGAATGTCACTAGCTGGAATTGGAAATATTGCGTTACGAGAAACTGAAACTGTAACTAGACTGTTGATAACTAGATTGATTATAATCTAAAATAAACATTTTTTACAAGGCAATCAGTTTGGAAATCTTTTTATAGCAGCAGCTAAGTCAAAGCTCATTAATTTTTATACGATTGTATTAATTCATATTAATCAGAGTCTCTTGCATATTAAGTTAAATATTTGTAAACATGAAATAAAAAATTAATATACTGTTAATTTGAACTTTTGTAATTATGGTGCCGCTGTATCGTGTACAACAAGCAGCTGATTAGTATTTTTTTGATTGTTTTAATTTATATTAATCAGAGCCTATTCCATATCACTTATCAAATTAAAATATTAATTTAAATAGTTTTAAATGAAATAAAAAATGTTGGTTTAAAGTTTTGTAATTATGGTGCCGCTGTATCGTGTACAACCAGCTTACGATTTTTTTTTTAATTTTGAAAGGTTTTTAATAAAGTTTTCAGAACATGAGTGTAAGCTAATGACATTCTAGCCTGATCCTGATTGGATTTTCCAATTTTCGCCACCTTTTCTCTGCGTGCTTTTCTGCGCAGGCGCTGCGGCGGCTCGTGTCAGGTGATCGAGCTTCGGCAGCGACGCTGGCAGAGGTGAGAGATTGATATCGGTACTGATAGGTTGAGATCGAGATTGATAGAGAGATTGAGCGAGTTTGTGTATGGCAAATGGAAATGGACTTGCATACAGAGGTTTCTCTTTTTTGAGTATTGCTTTTTTCTCATCGCCCGAGGGCGATAATATACTGATCGATTGATTGGTTGAAGAGTCGATTGATTGATTGATTGGTTGAGTTGATTGAGAGCTGATTGACTGACTGAATTGATTTGAAAAATATTGCTTCTCACCCGTGTGAGTCGTTAAATGTTTGTTCAGGTAATCCTTAACAGTGAACGCCCTGCCACAATAGCCACATCTAAATGGTTTCTCACCTGTATGTATGCGAGTGTGCTGTTTTAGTGTATTCGATTGAGTGAAGGACTTGCCGCAGTAGGAGCACGTGTAGGGGCGTTCTTTGGGCGTGGCGCTGTCGGAGTTGCGATTCGGAGAGTGGAGATTCGAGAGTTAAGAATTATACATTTTTCATATTCACAAAATAACGCGCAGAAACGGAGAAGAGAGAGAGAGATAGAGAGAGAGAGAGAGGGCGCGGGAGAAAAGAAAGAAATTCGAATTATATTATTAGTAACACTCGATATAAAAATAAGTTGCAAAACAAACGACACACGAACGCATGGGCCTCGTCCCAAAAGCTTCGAGGGCGCGCCCATGCGCCCAGCTGGCCCCGTAGGAAAACAAAAATAATATATACAAGTGGTAAGATTATTAGGGTTAGCTTGCCGATCGCCCGCTTCAGCGCCAAAAAGAGACCTATTTGTTGGTCCAAGGTTCTCTTTGAGCTGAAGCAGGAACGGCCTTGGAATGAGTAACGGGTACCCCAGCAATGATTTAGTAACTGACGGTCTACGAAAACCAGATGTAAAATAATACATTATCATACTAAATTAAAATAAAAATTGAAACTTAAAATGTATCTCAAATATTTGTTATTTCTTCGGATAGTTCAACTTTTTGAGGTTTAAATCTGGCCTATACTAACCATTTAAGCAATTTAGATTTTTGTAAAAGGTTCCATTTTGTATAAAAATGTTAAATAAAAATTGAAACTTAAAATGTTTCTCAATCATAGGTTATTTCTTAAGATAGTTCAATTTTTTGAGCTTCAAATCTGGCCTATACTACCAGTTTAGATTTTTGTAAAATGATCCATTTTGTATAAAAACGTCAAATAAAAACTGAAAAAATAATTTGAAATTAATCTCAATCATAGGTTATTTCTTTAGATGGTTCCACTTTTTGAGTTTCAAGTGTGTCCTATACTAACTAATTTAACAATTTATTTTTTACAATTGTAAAATGATCCATTTTGTATAAAAATGTCAAATAAAAGTTTAAACTTTAAATGTTTCTCAATCATAGGTTATTTCTTCGTCAATGTTTGTCAATCATAGGTTATTTCTTTAGATAGTTCAACTTTTTAAGGTTTAAATCTGGACTATACTAACCAATTTAGCAATTACAATTTTTTTCATTTGTATACCTTTAAGAAATATACAAAAATCTTCAATTTCTATCAACATTAATTGGACAGAAGCCCTAATTAAACTAATATAAATAGATCATCTAAAAGATCTACTAGATAATTTGGAAGACTATCCTACATCCAATATAAAATCTAGCTAAATCTAGTTAAATCCCTGAACCTATAGCCATCATTGCCGGAGTACCCAGTCAGTAGGATGCATATAAAATGGATTTACTCTGCTTCGCCTGTGTGGATCTTGCGGTGCATGGCCAGCGTGCCGGGCGTCTTGAAGGTCTTCGGGCAGTCGGGACATTTGTGCCGGATCTTGTGCGCCAGATCGGCGGGCACCGTTTGCGTGCCGACGAGCACACCCGAGCTGGCCGGGGCGGGAACGCCGGGATTCGCTTGTATGGCATAGACGGGCACTGAGTTGACCACATCGCCGCTGTCGCTCAGGCTGAGCGGCTCCTCCTTGATGATGACCTGCGGATGGGCCACAATGGCCCCGCCATTGGCGTTCTTGTTCAGCTTGACGGTTAGTGGTGGCACCTTCAACGCCACCTGGTCGCCGGCGAGATCCTGATCCTGTTGGTGATGATGCACAGCCTGCTGCTGCTGTTGCGCCTGCTCCTGCATCTCCCGCTGTTGCTGCTCCAGCAGTTCCTGCTGCTGCTGCTGCTGTTGTTGCTGCTGCTGCTGGTGGTGGTGCTCCGCCTGCAGTTGCTGCTGCTGGTGGTGCTGCTCCTCGGGCGTCAGTCTCATATCACGCGGCGCCATCGCCGGCAGCTGGTCGTCGGGCGTCACCGCCGCCTCCTGCTGCTCCATGAAGCCCTGCTGACCGGCGGCCAGCATGGCTGTGGTGCAAATGGATCCGCACTGCGTGCACTTGTACTCGTTGGGCTGCTGGGTGGCCGAGTGGATGCCGTAGATGCTGCACATGAGGCAGCGGGCCAGGAAGGCGGAGGTCTGATGCACCAGCCGATGGTGCTCGTCCAGGTCGACGGCGCTGCCGAACTTCTCATCACAATTGAAGCAGGCGTGGCTGGGCTTGTGCTGGTGCTGCTGCTGCGGATGCTGCTGTGGGGCCTCCAGCGTTCCCTGGGCATTCAGGGTGATCCCGTGGCACAGCTGCATGTGCTCCGCGACGTGCTGCGGCCGCTCGAACTGCTGGTGGCACATGGGACAATAGTGCGCCGACACGTGCACATTGGGATCCATGCTGAGATTGGGCAGAAAGGCGGTCTTCAGGGTGTCCATGTTGGCTATCACGGCGGCCACTTGGTGCGTGGGCGTGGCAGGGGCGGCGGCGGAGGAGGAGGGGGGCGGCGGCTGATCCTCGGGGCGTGGCAGACGCTGTTCCTGTGGATTCGTGGTGGACTTTATCATTTCACTTCCTCTCTCGCTTCTTGTTTTTCTTGTTTCTTTTTCTTTTCTTTTTTCTTTTAGTTAGTGGGCAGGAGCAGGAGCAATTGGCGGTTAAAGAAGGCGAAGGCGAAAGGCGCTGCAGGAGTAATAGAAACCATAATTACAGGCAGGCAAAAGCAGGTGTGTGTGTGTGTAGTCGCTAATTAGCTAGAACGAAATCGGAAATCACAAATTCACGAAATCTTCGCCCCGATCTTCTGCATTTGACCCCCAATGTCCCCCCACAGGCGGCTGTGTGTGGAAGAAGAGGAAGAGCAAGAAGACGACGACAGCGAAGAAGAACAAGAGCAGCAGCAGAGCAGCGGCAATGCGTTCGAATTGAAAACGTTTTTTTTTTTCTTTCCCCCGTCTGTCATATTCTAAATTCGGAATTCTATTTTGATTGCTTTTTCGGTCTCTCGTTTTGTTTCCATCTTTCTTACCAGCGCACTGAATATTAACTGCACCTTGTTGTTGCTGGCGGCCGTTTAGTTGTTGTTCTTCTCGTTGCAGCGGGGATCTCGAAAACGCTGGGGCGGCCAATCAGTTTAATAACATTTTCTCCTTTGTACAACAAAAAAACGTATATTAACAAAAAAAATTTTTCACTTTTATTATTATTTTTGGCGAAAAATGTACAACTACAACAAAAAGTATCGAGTACTGGCATCGGAACGGGGAATGGCAACGCCGCTCTGAAAGTGGGCGACGATAGGTGGTGCATCTGGTAACGCTGGCTAAAACGATATTTTTAAAATACGTTTTTTTTAATTTTCTGATGATTTTTCATTATGTTAAAATAAGGAGCATAGCTGGAAGCGTAGTTGAAAACCCATTTTACCCCCTGAAATGTACATTGGAGCATTTTAAGTAAAATATTTTTATAACAAATTAGTGTGACCAGCCAGGCGTTTTGGTATTCTTGCCGTTGACGGTCACTCTGTTCCTTAAACGAAATAATAATTTCACAACCATTGGAAAAAGGAATTTATTGGTGAAATACAGAGAAGATTCCATTGCAACACAGTTGCAACAGCCTTCCGGGTCACTTACGCCTCGATTGGGCCTTTAAAACCGTGTGTCCTCCAACGCAGACACATCAAATCCACCTGCGATCCGCTGCTGGTCAGGATTTGGCCAGAGGTTTGTTTGTTTATTGGCCCGCAAACTGCCACAATTACCACCGATTTAGATCTCGATCTTGTCCAGCCTAGTGCCAAAAGGTTTGTTGAATCGGAGCTCTAAATTTCCATGAATATATGTATATTGATTTCCCCGTTTAATTGCCCAGAATGTCGTCGCCATGGGTCAAAAACAGCGAGCCAGTGCAGCAGGTCAATCTGGCGGATATTATGTCGGAGCAATATGCCCACAAGCTGCACGACAAGGAGCTGCAGCGGCACACGGAGAAGGTTCTTAAGCCGGAGCAGCCAGTAGCCTCTATTTGGGAGGCGGGAGCCGCCTCATCCCCGCCAGCGGCCAGTTACTCCAATGTGGCGGGCAGTTCGCTGAGGAATCAAAGCGACAGCGAGGAATGGGAGGATTACTCTTCGCTACTCAACGACGAGGGAATTCCAACGGAGAGCATTGAGATCCCAGAGGACAGCGATGCCGTCATTGCCCAACTACTCCAATCCCAGTTCGACCACGAGTACAACGAGGAGCTGCGTCGCATCGAGCGGCAGCAGAACAAGCAGTCCAAGGTCACCGTCACCTTGAATAAGTTCCTGCGCGACGGCGACGCCGAGTTTCTGCACGACACCGCCGAAGAGGATTACGAGGAGGATGAGCTGGACCAGCAAAAGCACGACTGGGATCGCTTCGAGGACAACGAAAGGCAGCTGGAGTCCATTCCGCGTTGTGGCTTCAAGGTAAACAAGGAGGGCGAGATGATCACCAAGCATGATCCGCAGCTATGTGCAGTGAGGAATGCCCAGCGTGTGATGTCCTTTCCGCCAGAATTTCCCACTGGCGATGCCGCTGGCTTCGACATGAAGCTTTCCAATAAGGTGAGGGAGTAACATTTACCAAGATATACCAGAACTTAAAACCTATTTCTAGGTCTTTAACCAACTGAGGGCCCACTCGCGACGTGGTCGCTCTGACAAGCACGAAAAAGTGGCCACCGCCGAGATGGGTTTGGATGCCGGCACGCGTCTGCTGTTGTATAAACTGATCAACAACCAAGTGCTCGAGCAGATCAACGGCATCATCTCCACGGGCAAAGAGGCGGTCATCTTGCACGCCAACTCCGATTCTAATTACACGGGCAGCAATGAGCATGGTCACCAGAATGGTGTGCTAGTGCCCGCGCATCTTTTGCCCCGCGAGTGTGCCATCAAGATCTTCAAGACCACACTGAACGAGTTCAAGCAGCGCGATCGGTACATCAAGGATGACTATAGATTCAAGGATCGATTTAGCAAGCAAAACCACCGCGTGATCATTAATATGTGGGCGGAGAAGGAGATGCATAATCTGATGCGAATGCAGGCCATCGGATTGAACGTTCCGGATGTGGTGGTGCTGAAGAAGCACGTGCTGGTCATGCGTTTCATCGGCGACAATCATAATGCGGCGCCCAAGTTGAAGGACGCCCGGCTGAGTGCGGCGGAGCTGAGCTGCGCCTACGAGGACATTGTGGCCGCCATGCACAAGTTGTACAACGAGGCCAAGTTGGTGCATGCCGATATGAGCGAGTATAACATACTCTGGTACGAGGGCAAGTGCTGGTTCATAGACGTGGCCCAGAGTGTTGAGCCCAAGCATCCCAGCGCCCTGGAGTTTTTGATGCGGGATTGCGGCAACATTGTGAACTTCTTCGAACGTCGCGGCCTGCCCAATATCTACACCAAGGAGCAGCTGTTTGAGTTTATAACAGGACTCAACGCAGAGGTCCACAATGCCGCCCAGCTGGAGCAGATCCACACGCGCGGAGCTTCCATTAACCAGGCAACTGCTCCGAATCAGGAGGAGTGCCCTGACGAGCTGAAGCCGCTGGAATATCCCTTCGAGCTGGCCTGGGAGAAGTCGCAGCAGGATCGCGAGGCCCAAAGGGCTCTCAAGCTAGCGCAGGATAATAACGACAATGAAACCGATACGGACAAGGACCAGGAAAGCGATGGCAACGATAATGACGACAAGGAAAAGGTCAACAAAACTGCCAAACATTGAAACTTCTAAAGCGTAGCCTGATTTTCTAGTTTAGTTTGTAATTGATATTAACGGTTTTGGCCACAGCGATTCTATTTGAATTTGTAAAATTCCTAAGGAAAAACTATGATGCTTATAGTCAAGGGTCTTGACTATAAAAGAGTCCTCGAAACAAGAATAAAGTTTAATTTTCCGACTATAAAGGTTTTTGAAATAGGTGATAGTGATGATCTTATAATAGCGGTCTCTAATAACCTTCAAAATCCATTTAAATAAGTCAAGTTTTTCCGTAATCTCTTTCTTTCGTGCGCTCCACTTTGCATTTGCTGCACTCTGGCTTTGATCTTGAATTGTTATTAATCAATTAAGATTAATGCAAATGTCAGGCCTCAATGGCCACACGCGCCACGCCCATCTTCCGAATCAGCTAACCCGGCAATTGAACTCATTTGGTGCGCAGTTTTTCCCATTAATTGGGAGATTTGTCGTTTCGATCGAATTCCCGATCAGATGATTACGTACAGAAATTCCATGCCCAGTGCACACGTCGCTGGATTGTCGAGATGTCGGATCTAGCGCATCTATCTCTATAGTCTGGATGCGTTAGCAGGTTGGACTTTGCGAAATATAGTAGTTCAAGTGTGACGTCAAAATCCAGTTGCGAGCAGTTCTGTGCGTACAAATATTGTGTATGGCTTTTGTGGGGCTTGCGATTCAAAGTCTGTTTCGGATTACCCTTCCTTATCACTAGGGGAATTTATAAACAATATATATTCCACTTAATAGTTGCTCTGATTTGATGAAATAACAGCTTAGCTGGCCTATTACAAAATCTGGAAAAAATGTATTAACAAGTCAAACGGAAATCTATTTTGGATTTCTTATTATAGCATTTGGGTTTTGACTAATTTTAAAAGATATACAGACAGGGTTGCTAAGAAGTTATCGCTATCGAAAGCGAAAACCGTTAGCAGTGTATTTCCGTTTCCCGTCTGCAAATCGAGTTCAATTTTAATTTTCAATTGAACTGATTCGCTTTGGATGTTGTTGCTCTGTAGCCGTCAATCAAAATTGAACTTTCTTTCGAGCATCGGCACACGCAGCACTGCATCCATTTACTACTTGTTGTTTATTTGCGGCGCTTGCAAGTGGAAAATATTGTTTATTTTTGATTTCTGATTGAACGCAGCACATTTGACGTTGGCAACAGCAACATCAGATCTGAAAAAAGCATCTTCTATTAGCGTCTCTTGAAATTGTGATACGAGTGGCTATATGTATGAAATTATATGTATGTTGTGCCGATGAGTGTGGGTATATGTAACACTGGGGGACCCACACATAGACCCCAAAGGGGGCCCGACTTCGTCCGATGGTGACGCAAAGCAGCGAAAGAGGAGGATCCGAAGACGAACAAAGTGGCGTGGGGATAGAAGTTGAAAATAGACTCACCGAAAACACGAGTTGGAGCAGCACAAAATTGTAAGAAATATACATACCTACATATGAATGTGTGTTTGTATGATTATTTCTTATCCCCAATAAAACTAAAATCATTTGGTGAAATAAATGTGTCATTCGCTTTCGGATTTAAAAAAATAAGTATATTTTATGCACTCACACTGTAAAATTAGACGTATTTAATATGCACTTAAAAATATTTGAAAACAAAGCTTGATTGATAAGGTTGTTCTAGATTATAGGAATGTTATTCTTATAAATAAGCTGACTTAAAAACTTGATTAAGTTTTCTTTGGAAAAATCTTATTAATCTTAGACTTGTAGGATTTAACTTTTAAATAAAAGGTAATTAGTCACGAATTATCTTTTAAGTTTGTTATCTTTCTATACCGATTTCTAAGAAATAATACGAATTTCAGGGAATTTCGAAACTGGAGGAGCACTTGAAACCAGCTTTCATTGCGGGACAAATAAAAAAAGAGCGAATAACAAGTCAAAGCAATAATCATAAAGACAGTCAGAAAGAAGTGGGCAAAAAAGGCAACCCAAAGAGAGAGAAAAATACCAAACAAAGCTATAAACTCAGACATTGCGTTTGGATCATCAATTAAAATGTGCCAGGCATGTAATCAGGCGCTCCAGCTCGAATTCCAAACATCAGTGTCCAGTCCCCGCTCCTTGGGTGAAAAAGTGGGCTGACCTAGGCATGAAATTAATTAGACTCACAGAGGGAAAAATATATTTCAAATCAATTACATTTTTGAGTTAATCAAATATTTGTTTAAAAATAATAAAGATGCATTTTTCTAAATTACTGAAAGTTCAGCAATGGTAAATCTATTTTTAACCACTTTAATAGGGTTACTTAAACTTTGAAGACAAAACCCGAATTTGGGTGTTTAATTTCAAATGGTAATAAAACTTTTAACAAATTTTTATAAAAAACTATGAACTTTTGATTAATCTAAATAATAATTAAAAACTTTGTATCCAAACTTAAAAAATAAAATCTAAAATAAAACCGTATACCCCATGTGGGGCAAAGACTTTCTTGTGTAGTTTCTTCAAGTGTAGCCATTCACTCACACACACGCGCCACTTGACAGTGCGAAGAGGAAGAGACAGAGACCGAAAACTTCGAAGGAGGCTCGTCGTGATCTTGGGGCTGCTGCTCTGCCTCTGTCAACGTCGCAGTCTCTGCCTCAGTCGCTGCCTCTGCCGACGCGATCGTGATCGAACTGACCTCAAGTGGTCGCTGCCGCCAGGCCCTCCATCCCCCATCCCACCCATCCATTCCTCCCCGCTAGCTCACTCACACACTTTCGCACACGCGGGATGTACGCAGACTGGAATTTGCGCGTTTAAAGTTAACAATTTATTTGCATTATTAATTTTCATGTTGGACCTACACCCAAAAAAAGTTTTGATAACAAGACTACTACTAAAATTTTAATTTTTTAATGTTTCTTAAATCGTATTTGGAATTTTTATTACCTTCTACTCTTGGGAATATTATTTTTTAATTTTTTCTGAATGTCGAATTCAATTTTTAAGAAATCGGATCATTATATCATAGAGCAGCCATAGGAAAGATCGGAAAATTAAATGGAAAATTATATATTAATGTTCCTATAGGAATGAATTTATCTTTATTGATTTTTATATTATATTTCTTCTCTGGGATACAGCTTTTCTTTAACATTTCAAAAATGTAACAAAATTCGGGCGGCTATATTCTATAGCTGCCATAGCACGTAATAGACAGAACAGGAATGACCTGCAAGGGTGGCTAAGCGAAGCTATAGCTTCCTTTCTTCTTTTTAAATTATATTGCTTTTTCTTTGTGACTAACATTCTTCCAACAAATAGTATCTCGAAAAATCTAATGGGTTATTAATTTTTGACACCCCAGGATTAATATTTATTGAAATATGTACTTTCTTTTTATTAATGGACTTGGACTTATCATTTTGACGTTTATGAATGAATCAGTTTAGTATGATTAATATAAGATTAAGTTAATTACTCATTGACTAGAGAATTACTTTTTTTAATGTAACAAAGAATACTGATTGATTTAATGCATTTTTCCCAGTGTACGTACGCAAGTTGGTCAAGCCAAGTCTGGCGTCTCCTCTTCTCTTCCGATGGTCGACTTGGACACTCGGACACTTGGACAGCGGCATCTTCTATTTTAGGTCTAACTTGTTAACTAGTTGCTGGCAACCGGCTTCAGTTTGCCGTGGAACGCGGGCATGTAATTCAAGTTAGCTACAAAAATAGAACCTTAATTTATTGTTGCCACCATTACATTGTCCGATCGTAGTTGGCAGTAGCTGCCCTTACATGGTCATATCATTTTCATTATTCACGGTGGCGCATCTACACGCCCCTCTCCACCTCCTTGTTGCAAAATAAACGAAGCGACTTAAGCGAAAGTGAAATCTTCTGCGGTCTAAGATGTGAGTAAGGCATTCTCAAGTACAGTAGACAATGAAGTACAACACTTCAGTAAAAAAATTTAATAAATTTAAAAAAAATTTATTTTCATTTAACAGCGAAAATATTTACCTTCAAGGAGGAATTAATAGTAATATTTTACGTTAAATTTTATCTATCGTAAATCTTACTTTGTTCTATTTATTGGGTCATTAAATCTGTGCAAATGCAGCCACACGTTTTGAATAAATTAAACTGTTTAACTTCAATGTTCAGTAGCTAATAAATTTTGATTAGCTTTTAGGAACCATAAAATAATAAAACTATAAATTCTTTGAAATTTTCATTATATGAATATAATAAATCATTCTTATTATTAATAATAATTGTAAAACAAAGTAAGAAAACAGAAAATTTCACAGAATCTAAAAAAAAAATGTTCTATCTTTACCTCTTAAGAATTTTAATTTAATTTTTTTAGATTAAGGTATACCTTATAAGTTTATTAAAATAGAATATTTATTTTACTTCAGAGCATTCACTGTACACATGTCCCCTTTAATTGGTCAGCACAGCAATTTGTATATAATTAACAATTTCTTTCCCCTGGGACGACACTACGATCCCAGTAAATTATAAACCAGGCACTCTGCCACGCCCACTCCGTCGCCAACTACGCCCCCGCCCATTTCGACGCCATCTTCATAATATTCTAGGGCACTGTTGTTAGTCCCGAAAAATGAAATTTCGTGATAAACACATTCGCAAACAGTCTTAATTGATGTTTCCAAAAAATAACCTTTCGAATTGTCATCACAATTTAAGGCGAAAAACTGTTGCAAAAATAATAATAAAAATTGACAGGCACATGCTAATGAAGGTAAGCGTTCGCCTAAATGAACCTGATGAGGTTTATTAGGCTTTTGCTTGATTGCCGAACGAGCAGCGCTTACAGTACAACAAATGTCCGAAATGGCGAGAAACGTGTTTCCATAAAAATCACCTCCAAAATGTCCGTCACGTGAGACGATCGGAACGGATCGGCGATGAGTCAGCGACCCATGCGCCCCCGAGCGATATAGCAATATGTATCCCATACACATGTGTACGAATATATTCGCGGTACTCATTAATAAACCGCAAACATATTCGCTGTCGGGTATCCGAATGCACGAGTATGTAAACTGGAGGCGTTTACCCTTGACCATGTTTTGACAACCGACATTACCACATGGTCAGCAGGACCGTTATTAGCCGGGAGAACCCAATACCGAACCAATACAACATAATCCGACACAATCGATCTATGTATTTCCCTCTACCTGGGCAATAACTCACTTTTGGCATGTGCTGATTGACGGACAGATGTTTCCACAGGGGTTCCGATACCATCGGTACCTACATATCATATCTACCTGGTTCTGGCTGTTTTCTGATTTCTCCAGATTCCGTCGACTTGTTTACGAACGTCACACACAAAACGTGGTGGCGAAAAAATGGTAATACGAAGCCCTTCAAACGCGGCATTGCCAGCTCGAAAAATCCCAGGAATTGGCAATATTAATTGGCTATAAATAGAAGCTAGATCTTAACTATACCAATAAAAATAAAAACCCAGCAGTCACTATATTTTCCATATATTTTCTGTAGTCCCATTTTTTTACACAATCAAGTGAAAGAAACGAAGATTGTAAGCCAAATTCATGCAAGATGCCTTATCTGTATGGGATAGCGGACACCAAGTTCCTTCACCAGAAGGTGAAGACGAAGGTGAGGGCCCGTTCGGAGATGGCTCCTACGAAGTTCAGGCGCAACGATTTCCTCAGGGGTTGTCCCAAATACGACAAGGACGACATACCCATACAGTTTAGGACCTCGCCCGATTCCCTCGTAGAGCTGTGCTCCATTGTGGTGGACCAGCTGCCATTGCCCTCGATCTTCGAGTGGGACGACATGGACATTAGGCGATGGATCCATGGCTACGGTTATCCTCAGTATATGGTGGGTATTAATTATTACTAAAATTACTAAATTTAAAAGGAATTAAAATACAGAACACCCTTCGCGTGAATATGATCTCGGGAAGAAAGCTGCTCCTGCTGGATGCCTCTGCTTTGTGTGCCATGAATATCAAGGATTTCGATCATATCCGGCATATAACCTATGGCATTCGGATGCTCTTCCACTTTGAGCTGACCAAGTTCTCCTCCAGTATCGCCTTGCCCGATGAGAAACCCAACGAGTTGTACTTGCTGTTCCACACGCAAACCGGAATGAACTACGATCAAGTGCGCAGATCGGATCTCTACCGGCGGATGCAGATCCTCCGGGAGCGGGCCCGCAACCTGGACCACTGGGATCTGCTGTATCTGTGGCTGCGTCGCGAACAGGAGCGCAAGTTCAAGGAGCTGATCGGAATGGTTCCCCGTTCTAAGATGTTTAAGTGCGCCACGGAGGCGAAGGAACCGGAGCAGTCGCCAATGGATCTGGAACCGGAGGAGCTGATGTGTATGACCTGCATCCCGCCGTGCGATTGCGACTGGACCGAACGGGATGTCCGGCTGCCTTGGCGTCTCCAGTGCCTGGCTCCCATGCTGACCACCACGATGAGCAAGTGGAACGATATGCAGGCCCAGTGCTCCATGTGCATCCCGCCCTGCGAGTGCCGCTGGCCACCGCGCTACTACCTCACGGGAACCGTCATCCGGTGCCTCCAGCAGCGCTTCCCCGAGAAGTTCTGTCCCATCTTCGACGAGCGATATCGGGCTTCACCGCGTCCCAGTCTCGTGGAGCGTTGGACACGCTTCTCCATTTGATTTGGAGATTCTAGAAACTCTATTTATTTTATATGGACTCTATTTCGGGCTGTTTGTCCTCACAAAACCCTGAAAATTAATAAAACTCTTAAAAGTAGTCAGAAATCTATTAAGACTTTGAGAATACCCTGAGATAATACATCCTATAATGATTTAACCTATATTTTTATTTTAAATATGCTTTTTAAAACTAGTTTTTGCACATTTTTTATATTTCGCAAATTTTTTTTTGGATTTAGTTTCAATGACCTTTCAATAATGCCGTTTAGGTTTCATCTTAAAAATAATCAGTAATCTATTAAGACATTGAGAATACCCTGAGATCAGGGAACGAAAATAACTGTTATTGTAAATTTTTCATACAAAAAAATCACGCACTTAGAAGGGTCCTAAAAATTTTTTAAATACACCACAATTTTTATTAGCCATTGTAGTTTACAAATCCGTAATGATTTTTATTTTTTGATTTTTATAATAAAACTCAAAAAATAACTGTTATTTTTTGATTTTTATGAATAACAGTTATTCCCTTGACATTTTTGAAAAAATGAAATAATTAAAAAAAACATAATACCCGTGCTTTTTATAACTTACTAAAAATTTGTTAAAAAAGGCAACCGCGCATATTTTATACCTATATTTTTTTAAAATTTTGTTTACCCACAAAATCGCCATAAATCAAGTTTGAGTTTTATTTTGATCACGACGAATAACTGTTATTTGTCAACTTTTATTATAAAACTCAAAAAATAACAGTTATTCTTTGAGTTTTACTTTACAAATCAGAAAATAACTGTTAAAGTCTGATTTTTAAAATAAAACTTATAACAGTTACGTTCCCTGCCTGAGATAATATATCTTATAATGATTTAACCTCTATTTCTATTTTAAATACGCTTTTGAAAACTGGATTTCGCACATTTTCTAACTTCAGTAGAATACATATTCTACATTTTGTTCTATTTTTATTAGTTTCTAATGTTGATTTCATAAATTTCCATATTGTGGGTACAATTAAGTGGGTAGGTTCGTAGCACTCCCATACCGCAAGCTCCGCCCTATTTAAATTCGAACAACAAAGTAGTTTGTGTTTCAGAAAATCTATTTCATCATGCATATCTACACTAGAAAAAAACGATCTGTTGTTGTTATTAGCATCTCAGCTGTTTTGAAAACAAACAAATCTCTCGCCAATAGGCAATTAATCAACAAAATATCTGTCAAAACAAAAAGCTACCGGCAAAGTGGACTAAAAAAGTACTTACTTTGTAAGGAGTCATCGCTTTGGCAGCAGTTTTTCACTGCTGATAAAGTAATTTTGATTCGAACATTTCTGCCGTTAGGGGGTTAACTATCCGATCGCATCTGGATAAAGATAATGGCAGCTGGGCAATCGAACTGACAGGCGTCGAGAAAGTAGGGAAAGGAGAAAGAAACAAAGAACGGAAAACAAGACGACGAGCAATAAGGTACAGCATAAAAATAAAATAAACGGCGCAAGAATTTGAATTTTGCATCCCACGAACAACAACGTCGCTCGACGGACGTCGGTCGACGGACGTCAGCAGCAGCAGAAGCGGCGACAGCAGCAGCAGCAACAACAGCAACAGCGGCAGCGACAACAGCAACATGAACGGCGACTGAGGCGCCGACTGCGCTGCCGGCGAACCGCTTTGGCCGGAGGAAAGAAAAAGCCGCCGACGAACGGCCGCATTTTCAGTTCAGTTCCAACGCTCCGAGTGAAGTGAACACACAGCAGCAACACCCGAGCGACAGCAGCAACATCGAGCGGCGACAGCAGCAACATCAGGCCACGGCAGCAACACCGATTCGTTTTCGATTTCGAAACCGCTCGAAATCAGTTCTAGAATTGCCTGCGCTTGCGCTAGAAAACTCTTCGTTTTTCGTTATTCGTTTCAAAAATAATCAACAGCTGTCCGTCCCAATACTCTAAAAACTGTTTTTTGTCTCCGGAGAGAGTGTGTTCAGACCCTTTGTTTTCCGATCTTCAAAAAAACTGAAAACTGTTTTCAAATATTTGAAATAAAAAGAGGAAAGCATATATGAAGTAAAAAGACTAAAATAAACAACACACACGTGCGGTTTCTTTGCGGTTCGTTAGCGGTTTCCGTTTTCAGTGTCTGGCTGTGTTGTTTTATGCAAATCGGCGTAAACTCAATCATACAAATACAGATTGCCAATCGGTTTGTGCTGAACAAATTATATAATTTGCCATAAACAACTAACATTTGTTAGTTGTCGCTGCAGTTATCGTCGAGTGCAAGGTGGGTTGCGGTTCCTAATGCAAATATTGTGTGATACAATTACAATTATTTATAGCCAAATGGCGTTTAATTAGATCTAAGATGAAGCATATTTATTAAAAGTATTTTAGCACAGCAAGAATAAATTATATAGTGATTTAATGCTGCGACTCAATTAAATATATCGTTTTATAAATTTCTAGAAACTGCTGGTGTCATAATTGGTTTCGAAAACTATTAGTGTGATAAGCAATAAATAACTAATTTATATTTCAAGGCGCAAAACGTTTAATATAGCAATTAATCGAGGGCTAAGTATAGCAATATTGACATAAATTAACTGGTGATTTAATATCTAAGTGGTTCGTGTTTTGATACTTATTATAATCGTGATTTACAAATTAATGGTGCGGTTAAGAAAGCTAATAATGCCAGTTTAATTATTTTTTACAATTTTGGTAAATTTAAAAATACTCTGAGGTTTAAAAAAAAATATATTTTTCGTGTAGCATGACTGTTTATTGTTTTATCCTATTCATTTTAGTTTTAAGAAAGTGAAATTAATACGCACCACATTGTGTATTGTAAACAAAAGTGCGCTTGGCAATTACTTTATCGATAAATATAAACATTGACGGCTAGACTTTTTTATGAGTAATATTATTTAATGACTAATTGCTTTAATTTGTAAGCAAATCCCCGCTTATGACGCTGACCTCCTGCAAGAAAAGTCGCACGTTTCGAATTTGGTTTGCCTTATACAATACGGTTTGTCGGAAGATGACGTACTAGCATGTGACCATATAGAAGTCGTATATAGTCATTGCCCACACGACTAACTGACAGATGCCGCTTTTCATTGGGTTAATAACATGGCAACATGTTTCACGCACAAGGACAATAATTTGGGATATATATATCCCATATCCTTACACATTGTTGTTGCCAAGACGCCAGCAAATATTTGCACCACAAATTGACCAAACGCTATATAAACCCATAGTTAATTGATTGGACTAAGTCTACCATGTTGCTAGGGGCTGATTTCCAACCTAAGTCCCTCCTGTCTGCCTCACATGCACGTGTCTGGCGATAATTAGCATGCAACAAATCGCATATAGCTGACGAATTTCCATTTCCATTTCCACCACCGTTTCAATAAATTATCGCGGCGCCAGCGGAACTCTGAACAAACGAATGATAGCGACATTGCACTTGGCGGGGAAATTTTTGGGTAACCAGAAGTGAAAACTAATAAAACAGTAGATAAAGTAGGTACCTACTATAAAAAATATATTAATATTAAAAAAGAATAATTTATATGAGCTTTGGTTTCCTATGGATTATTGTATAAAAATATTTAAAAACTCCCTTATTAAAACTTTTATATTGCTCTTAACTTAAAGTGATCTGTAGGTTTACTTCAATCTGATATCCTTTCCGGGTGGTTTGCCACATCTTATCTAATAGATTTCACATCTATTTAACTTATGATTCACTAGACCCAACCAACATTCCGGACTTATGCAAATTTGATTAGCCTACGATCTTCATTTAATTCCACTTGACGTGAAAGTAGCCAGGCTAGCGGCTCTTTTGGACGCCACTCAAGTGTTCGCGTCTCATTATATTTAGAATTTCTGATTTCTGGGCGGCGGCATTTGAAGACGCAGACGGGGACGATAAGGGGCGGCGATAAGCGGGCCAGGAGCCACTTTTCGGGGGGAGGGGCAATCCGGTCGAGTTGTGAATGAGCCAAGCGGCACTGTGTGATATAATTGCCTTGAGTCATGGGACAGACACGACACTGCCCCCATATATATAGAATTTATGCCCTCCTCTGGTGAAACTACACACCTTTCGTGGGCACGTTCAGGTACGAACACGAGACACCAGCGATAAGATTAGATAGCCAAAAGAAAAAAAAAAGAACCATCGGTGGGTTACTCCGGAAAAAGTTTCATTAACTTTGCAGACTATTAATATCGTTTTCTCCAGATGTCTATCATATCGCTTTATCATATTTCGCTTCCAATTTAAAGACCTTTGCTAACTTCTGGTACATTTCCATTTGCAGAGCGGCACAGAGAGGCGCCATGTCCAACACGGAGAAAGGAGGACTGCACAGAGTGCGAAGTAAGTACATTGAATGATATGATATGATATCACGCGCGAAAAGTCCCCAGACGGTTCTTAAGTTCCCACTGAAAGTAAATGACTTATATACATCATCCTGAATTAATTAGGAATAGATTGGTGTAATAAACTAGTTAAAAAAACTAATTTTAAATTCTTATTTAATTTTTTAAAAAACTATTCTTCCATAAACTCAAGTTTAATTTAGTTTTCAATTTTTCCATAATATTTAACTTTTTATATTTATGTGATAGAGTTAAAGGTTTAAGGTTTCTGTTTATTTTCTGTATTTAAATTCGTATTTCCACCTGCTGGTAAAACAGTCGAATGTGCCAGAACAAAGTCCCCAGTTAACCGTACCAGACCCCATAGCCGAGCCCCTTTTTTCTGCGCTTCTAGACGCGCAACGATAACAGGGCCAGAAACCGCATGACGGCACTAAAAAATGGGGCGCGCCACGGTCATTCGGATTGAAAATAAAAAAAAAAGATGCCTATGCCTGACGGCCAATTGAATTGAAACTCGGTTAAAATAAACAAATCGATTTGACTCCTCCTCGATCCAGTTTGATTGGTGTCAACGAGACAAGTTGTATTGAGGTTACAAATCAATTGGGCTCTGTGATTGAATTGAATGCTGATTGATTTTCCGGTTCCTCGGATGGTCCTTATAGTATATAAGAAATTTGTTGTAGAATTTACTTATGTAAAATATATTTACTGATCAGCTTAAGGTTCAAAACAAAAACAAAAAATAATAAATTAAACATTCTTCGATCTTTAAAAATATTTGAATAAACATCCTGAAAGTACAGGTGTTGATTCATAGATAAATATTTTGAAAGAAAAGCTCAATCATGATGAAATATCCTACATCAACAACTCAATCATGGCAAATATAGTTCATATCCTGAAAATGAAATATAAATGCTGATAAATAGTAAATCATTTTTTTGCGATGATAGCGTGACCCACTTGTGTCAATCATAATATGATAAATATTTAATTGTAACACCCTCGACACACTTGTCAACTCCTCGATCACTGGCATCGGGTTGTTCGAGGAGGGGTCTCTATATATACCATCTATCCTTGGTCCGACACTCCTCGAGTGCGATGTCATCGATATGGACATGGATACGGGGATTCGAACGCCCACGCCTTGTGACAGCTGGACTGCGTAGTTGGGCGACCTCATGACGTCATTGTTATGACATTTCCAAGGAATACCACGCATTAAACTATGCAAACAAATTAGCACGGTCACGCTAACTAAACACGTTAGTTGGTCGACCACCCAGCAATTCCACCTCCTCCCCCTCGAAATTGTCAAACAAATCGTATTCCGCATGGAAAGTTTAGTTCATGGACTAAATTCTGAGTACATTTCGCAATTAATTGAACGATGCGGCGTTGTTGTTGTGGTTTTTGTGGCGAATTTTTAATAGCCTGTCGGCGACGGTCATCCGACTGTTTACTATTTAATTCGTACTTTTGGAGCTGTTTAGCACTTTAGAGCCAGACAATCGGACAGAGAGACAGGCAGCAGGGAGGTGGATTTTTGGGTGGAGGAGGGGGCCTGTGATCGCATGCTCGAGTGCACATTTCGTCGACCCCGTGAGCAAACATGAATGATAGATAAGCCCCGAGCTCTAACCAAAAATCAAAGCGTCCAATTAGCAGGGAAATATCAAGGGGGCAGCGGGGAAAGGTGAGAAATGGTTACGTCTCACGACCCAAAACGCACTTATGACTACCCCAGTTTATGCCCTCTAATTAGGGGGAGTTGCGTCTAACTTTGATGGTGCTAATTAAAGACGTTATACCTTCAGACAATTATAAGTTCATTTAGCATTTAAATTATTATTAAATGCATATCGATTAAAGAGTATTATTGTTCATTACAGACTCGTGTAATTCACACCCACGCCCCCACATCACTCTTAGCTAGTCATCGAAAATAATACAAGGAAGGTGTGATTCATGAACGATTTTTATAGGTTTTCATTGTTTATTGACATTGCGAATTGTTTAAAAACAAATTCAAGGTGCCTACGTAATTTTGAGGCTTAATCAAAAAAGTAAAAATTAAAATATATGCCCCTTTTTAAAGGTCTAATAATTTATAGTCATTACTTAATGACTTTAAATATGATTAATCCAAGTAAAAATAAATTTAAAATAATATTAAAAATAAAACTACTTCATTCTCCATTTCCAAAGCTAAACATAGGTTCTACCTAATTCAAAGATATTTCCCAATAAACAAGTGATATGTTTTAAATTGTAATTGGATCATAATAAAAAAGTTATAATTTTCTATAATTGGATAGACTACTTCCTCTGTTATTTTACAATGAACATTTTTCCAGCCATATCACAGTAAATATTTATTTAGTTTAATGAGATAATGAAAAAGCTTTTAAAATCATCAAAGGGCATAGGGGAACAAGCCTGGGAAAACTGCCCCAGGCGGCATTGCAACATTTTGGATGAGGATTGGTAGATAGGAACCTAATGGATACGAATTCCAATTTTCAAATATTTTGATCCGCTGGTTTACGAGTAATCTGCCGCAACTAAAGAACATATCACTTGATGTATCTTCCCTTCGGTGGTTCTTGAGAAATCTTTTTTGATGCCAATAATTTTTGAGTTAACCTTCAAGAATGTCAGCCAATCTTTGGATTTTTACCATTCTTATAAGCTAACAAAAATCGCGATTCAAATTTTAAAAAAATTGGTTCAAGACTTTCCAAGTCTGACAACACCGCCAATTTTTTACAGTTTGTGTGTCCTATAACCATCTACTTCATATAAAAAATTCATAATTTTTCGAGTGGTGCAACAGTGTTAAACAAACAAAAAACTGAAGAATTTATTTCTGGAAGGGTAGGAATAGAGTCAATAAAATATATTTGGCTTGTAAATAGTTAGTTCTAAGACCAGAATTATTATCAAAGAGTAAAGTTTTTAATATTACGGGTGAAAAGTGGTCCGAATTATAAAATGTTTGGCATGTATTTGCTTGAAATTGATTTAATAGGGACCCAGTCCCAGTCCCAGTCTATACCCACATCTTCGAATTTCATATCCTCCCTGGACAGAGATTTCATAAGAAATCCTTTGAGCATGGATGACCAACAAATACTTTAGTTATGTGATTCTAAGGAAATCGCGGTCCAAAGAGGACTATTTAATTTACGATCCTTTCGGTACCATCGTTATTCTAAAAAGCAAGATAGTAATTTAAAAGCTTTAATATGCGGAGCATGATAACAAATTGTTAACAAATTCGCGCAATAACATAACCCACATTGTGGGTATAGACTGGGACTGGGACTGGGTCCCTATTAAATCAATTTCAAGCAAATACATGCCAAACATTTTATAATTCGGACCACTTTTCACCCGTAATATTAAAAACTTTACTCTTTGATAATAATTCTGGTCCTAGAACTAACTATTTACAAGCCAAATATATTTTATTGACTCTATTCCTACCCTTCCAGAAATAAATTCTTCAGTTTTTTGTTTGTTTAACACTGTTGCACCACTCGAAAAATTATGAATTTTTTATATGAAGTAGATGGTTATAGGACACACAAACTGTAAAAAATTGGCGGTGTTGTCAGACTTGGAAAGTCTTGAACCAATTTTTTGAAAATTTGAATCGCGATTTTTGGTAGCTTATAAGAATGGTAAAAATCCAAAGATTGGCTGACATTCTTGAAGGTTAACACAAAAATTATTGGCATCAAAAAAGTTTTCTCAAGAACCACCGAAGGGAAGATACATCAAGTGATATGTTCTTTAGTTGCGGCAGATTACTCGTAAACCAGCGGATCAAAATATTTGAAAATTGGAATTCTTATCCATTAGGTTCCTATCTACCAATCCTCATCTAAAATTTTGCAATATCGCCTGGGGCAGTTTTCCCAGGCTTGTTCCCCTATGCCCTTTTTTATTCAGCTTAAAAACCACTCGGAAATAATAGAACCTGCACAATTTGGCCGGCTTATCAAAATTCGCGTTGGTGAAATTCCCCGGAGGAACCGCTTCTCGTTGTGATTCGAGTCCCCATTTGAATACACATTTGAATCCGCCGGGTATTCACCCTTGGCAACAGACTTCGGGTCGTCGTCTGGAATTAATCAAACAGCTAAGCCCCGCCACAAGTAATGAATAATGAGCATGTGCTCCGATCATTTCGCTTACGATAAATTGTTATTAAACTTCTGCCACCTCATGTCGATGTGTTTACTAGACCCTCCAGCTTATTGATGACTGTCATAATTGGCACTCCATTGTAGAAACTCCCCAACGCGTTCAATTGTTCTACCCCATGCGCTTAATATGCATTGCATTAATTAAGCCAAGTCCAGTTTTTGTGTAAAAACAAAGATTGTTTTTAATTGAGGTAAATTAATTTCTTGGAATTTTCGGAGTGGTTTACATAGAGAATCGAAATTTATTCATAACTGTGGGTTTTGCGTCGCACTTCCGCTGGACATGGCACACTTTCCTGATAGAGTCACTTGTTATTTAATTAGAAACCAGAAATTTCAAGTAATTGTCGGAGAATTAAGTGTTCCTTCATTAATCAAATCGACGGGCGCAGACAGTAAAAAAAATTCCGGCTTTGAACCCGGGGACCCCATAATCATTCGGTCGTCTGAGCGATAATCGAAAAAGCTGAGGCAAGCCTCCATTGATGGTTCTGAAAACGACATTTATACGCGTTGGCTTCGGAAATAATATTTTTAAATTAATCTATGGTCTATATATAATCCCGTCCTTTGCCAAGGCAACGCGTGTCTCGGTTTTTATGGCTTCGAGCCCCAAAGTTCAGAAAGTAGTTTTCGACTATTGGCGAAATAGATGTTGATAATATTTTAATGGGTCCAAAATATTATTTTCTAAGGCCACTGAACGCCTGGCGACGAGCCCCCTTTTATATGTGTATTTTTTTAATGCCAGCCATAAATGTATAAATATGCATGTGGGGCCTGAGAGACCCCTGACAACTTGTTTACAACCTGTAGCTCTTCATTAGCCGGCACGTGCATGTCTGAGATATGGCCGGAGGAAATGACAACTTGAAGTTACATTCGTGGGCAGAGTCATACTTTATGCTGGATTAAAGTGGTTCGGATACTGGCAATCAGATAAGGGCTCTTATGACGTTTACATTGGCAACTTTATGGCCGAATGCAGCACTTTGGATCCCAGCTAAGTCAATAAAAGTTCTGGATTTCCTGCTTTGTGCGGCTGTAAAGCCATCAAACAATTGCCCAGACATTCCATTTCACTCCATACCATACCATAGACTTATCAGTCTGGATTGTGTTGTAAATCTATACAAGTTCCTCGTACTTAAGACTGATTGCACTTTGGACGGCAAGCGCCACAAGTGCAGGCCCCAATTGTAAATTTCCATGGAAGATTTCCGAGCGGAATGAAAGGAACGAATCTAGGACAATAGCGATGAGGAGATGGTGATGGGAAAGGCCCTCGGGAGATGGCCACCAATAAATCACAATGCAATCGCCCAACAAAAGTGATAAGTGCGGCTCTGTGTGCCTTTGACAAACAGCAATTGCCACAATAATTCAGCAATTAATTAGCATTGGCTTATTGCTTATTGTTGAAGTAGAACCAGTTCCTCGGAACGTGCAAACATACTCGAAAACAAACAACGTTGCTATTGCTATTTCGCTATTGGCATTAGAATTCACTCGATTTCAACGAGGCCAGTTCCGTAAATCAGTTAGAAACGGAAATGCAGTTGGCCAGCATAACAAAGCCAATAATTGCGGCTAGAAGGCGACGCGGCAATGTCATCCAACCGACATATATATTTACTATATCTGATGTTTTTCCACAAGTACAGTGTGTTTGGGGTTCTAAAATGAATAAAAGAATTTTTGAAAAAAATCACAATACCTAAGTCAATCAGCTTTTCATTTGAAAAGGCACTTATTAAATTTTTTAAATATTTTAAAATAACAAACATCATAAATTTTATCTTATTGTTGCTTTTTTTATTTGGGCTTTATATTATTAGAAAAACTAAACTAATTAAATTTTCTTGAAGATTTCATAAGATCTCAGTAAATATTTAAATATTCCCTAAAACATGCGCAGTGCAAAATAATCGATCACATTTATAAATGGACAGAATACGAAAACTGACCTTAGTGGCAATAAGTTCCGTATATTCAGTCTGAAGGTCTGAATGATCATTTCTCAAGATACCCCACCGTATGACATAGAAATCGAGGACAAAACAGTCCTGAGAACCACTGTATCGCTTGATCACGTGGAGCGAACCGATACAATCGATTTATCTGGGCAACAAAACAGTTTTTTGCATTTCCCCCTGTCGGTAAAATGTGTTCTAGTTTTACATATGTTTGCACAAATCAGTTGTAAACTACTGCGACTGGGAATCGCAAATCGGGTGTGTGAGTGTGTGTGGGAGTAATGGCTACAAATCGAATCTGAAAAGTGGGCTCGTGTTTGGCGCGCCTTCGCCATAACTCATACGCCACGTTGCGCCCGCTCCGATCCCATGACTAGAAAAAAAACGGCAAAAAATGACTTGGCACCTTGACAGAATAGTGCGCATTAGTGTGACGTCGATGCGGGCCTTTCTTTGCCCGGCTTTTGGACGAAATTTCACAGGAACGTCAGAGGTGGATGATGGAAAATTTTCAGCCAGACCAAAACGCCCACGCAGTTTTTGAGGACATTCCACCAGCAATTTTGCCCGCTGATCACATGCGTTTTTTTGTTTTAAACCAAAACACACTCCCCTTCGAGGAGAAAATAAATCAGTCGGTCGAGGCTGATGACGATATCATCGGTGGTTAACTTTCACCAACAAACCCAACACCCTGTAGCCATAGCCCATCTAATTTTGAAGGTCAGGAATCGGCAGAGAGAATCGAGAGTGGGAGATTATTATCAGGGGGTGTGGTGGTCTACCCAGTGCCCGCATTCAAACGATAGAGAGGCATTATAAATAGATCCGAAAGTGTAAAGACAAACGGAATATACACAAATTAAATAGATAAAATAGAATATAATGAAATAACAGGCTATGTAGAAATATTCGAGTACAAGACATTTTCGGAATTGCTTTTGCGTCAACCCAAAAGTGCCGGATATGCGTCTTTTCAAACATTTAAAATTTAAAAGCAAAAACTCATCTTGCCTTCGAGTGCCACTTAATTAGTCCGCAATTTAGTTGAATAAATTCAGCGAACATTTTCCCGAGAAATCAATGAACCCAAATGCAAAACGAACTCAGATTCACTTGTTGCCCGATCATAAAAACAGTAATTTAAGTATCACGTTTGCCCGTATTCATTTCGTTTTATTTACTTGCCGGCTATTTTTAAGTTTCGGCCTTTCTTTGATGGGATTTTTATGTTGCAGCGAACTGCGAGTTGGGGGGAACTTGTTTCAACTCAAGTAGAGCATCAGCGAATAACCCACCAATAAAGGCTAAAGATCAGTGCAAAAAAAAGAGGCAACCAGAGACCAAATCAAATACGTTTATGCACGAGACAAGCGAAATTCCGAGAACAGTTTGTCAAAATCCAGTTGACCCGGCAGTGTGAAACCCAAATAATTTTGAGCGTTTTTAGCCGGTTTTTTCGGCCTGTCCACCTCCTCTACTCGGTTGTAAACATCAAGCCTGGCCTTCACTTAATTTATTGCCAAAAAGTTAAGAAGAGGCAGAAATAGTTTGGCGGTAAACAAAAGGCCCCTCGACAAAAAAAAGAACAGTTCGAGGCGACAATTAATCAAGAACTCTTCTGCTCGGAGGCAAACAAGTTTCAACCATTAAGATTCTCGGAAGGAGTCGCAGTCCCAAAAATTTCAAGTCGATGAGTAAGATCTGTTAGAGAACCCTTGATGAGTTCATTTGGATAAATTAGAGCTCCCATACAAATTCTATTCGCTTTAATTATCATCAAAAATGTTTGCCTAATGGGTATTTAATTTGATAAAGTTGAATAACTGGATTAATTAATTAATTGTAATAAAACTGTTAAGAAACTGCTTTTAACTGTGACTTGGCAGTTCCTTGATGTAGTAAAAATTTTTAATTTATAGAAAACAAATAGGTTTATTTTTAGCTGCCATTCTAGATAAGAGCAAAAATTTACTACTCTGTAAATTAAAATCCTCGCCAGTTTATGGCAATAATTTATTTTAATTTATTTCCTCTGTGGAAGTGGAAGTCGTATAAATCAATCCTTATCGATATATAGTGGCGGTAATTTGAGGCACACGCTCTTTTAGCATTGATTCGAGGTGTCAGGTGTCAAGACATGCCCCAGAAATTAACGTACCATCGTCTGTTAATGATCTAAACTTTCCCATTGACGTACTCCCTTGGTCAATGCTAATCGCAGACCTTCTGGGTTCGCATTATCTCCCGGGATTTTCGAATAGCTCTGGTCTGATCCGATTCGATCCTATCTGATATTCGAGAGGAGAAACCGGTAGAAGACTAAACCTTGCCTATATATATTTTGTGTTTTTTATTATTTTTTTTGTGTATTTCGTTCACGTTTTTCTGGTTATATGGGATCGAGAATTTATAGCAAACATGACTAGATATTTTTATTTTTTTTAACGCTTTTTTGATGGTTCAGTTTCGGTTATTTTCGAGTGCTAATTTGAATACAAGTTGAGTGTCTCGGTTTATTGTTGCTCGTCGCTCGTTTGATGATGCTCGCCGATGTCTAGACAAATCGAGTGGCGTTATTTTTTTGCATGACATTAACATGATATTGGGGCAATAATCAGCGGGGTGGGCGTGTTTCGGCCAGACAGCCGATAGACTGATAGACTGGCCCCGATAATCGCTTCCCCGCAGCTGATAGCGAACTTTTTATTTTCTGATGGGAAAGTCGTTTTGGAGCAAGTTTATCTCCCGCCCGTCGACCGGCATCAATAATCGGTTTATATATTTACACCGACACTTGCGAATATTTCCCCAAAATTGAAAAGGGGTTCAATGGAGTTCAACGGCACTCGAAATTTATACATGTGATTTGCGAAAAATTCAACCCGGCTCGAACAATGCACTTTGCCACTTAATAACCGCCCAAAAGATGACAGGCGAAGTCGGAGTCCGAGTTGATTATGACCACCACTTAATGATCTTTCGGTTTGTGTATCTTCGACTCCAGCAAATAAACGCTGATTCAGTTCCCCTTAACTTCCAAGCTGCACCCACTACCCGGGTGCGATCCTCAAATCAAATTCATGGCCCATTCTGTATGCTATTGAGGTCACCTGACAACGGCTGTTAAGTTTTGTCATTGCGATTTTATTGGCTCATTAATATGGGTAATTAATGCGTTTATCTGGGCTGCATCGTGTAATGAAAACAACAGATTACATCAGATAATACTTATGGTGGGCGGGATATTGTGAGTTGATAACAAACCACTTTACAAGGGTGTAAGCGAAATGATTGTTAGCTATTTGCGAATTTATAGAACCTCTTCAACAGTTTCAGTCGATTTTATTCAATTTAATTTCAGAAAAACCTAAAAGCTAATTTAAAATACCTTTCTTATCTAAATGTTTTTAAAAATGCTTCTGTTTCATTTTCCTAGAATTTTGTATTATCGTAATATTTTTTAAATAATTGACATACCTAAGCAAACGAGTTTTTGTGCTTTTAAAAGCACTTTAGCTTAATTTTATATTTTTGCCTAGAATTTCTTAGTATTGTTGTGCTTTGTTGATGTTATAATATAAAGTACTTGTGAATTTTATGTGATTAAAAAAAGTTTTTTTCAAATGAAGAAGAGTTGTATTATCAGACATTTTTTCGGCGTTTTAGTGGGTTTTTTCTAAGTCGCTGGTCGCCTGATTTTTCGACTTTCTAGGAATATTCCAGAGCTGAATTTTAAGTGTCTAACCTTCCGACGACCCAGACGGACGACGAAACCTCGGCTTTTTCGCTAGTATCAATGTGTTCGGCTTTGCATTGAATTCTATTATTAATTGGGAACTGTTCTTCTCTTTTCCCCCAGACTTCCTGTCATGCCGCCAAGTGCTGAACCTGCTGACCATGCTCGGCTTCATGCTGAACTACGCCCTGCGAGTGAACCTCACCATTGCCATCGTGGACATGGTCCGGCCAAATGTGACGTCGCAGGCGGGAAATGCCACCTTAGCGGGAAATAACACGGGAAATAGCACTGCCTCGCCGGACGGAGTGGATGTGTACGAGGAGCGCTTTCCGTGGGACACCTACCAGACCAACTTCGTGCTGGGCTGCTTCTTCTGGGGCTACATCCTCACCGAGCTGCCCGGTGGCCGTCTGGCCGAGCTCATCGGTGGACGCCGCGTCTTTGGACATTCCATGCTGTGGGCCAGTCTGCTCACCCTGATCACGCCGCTGGCGGCGCACATCAACTATGTGGTGCTCATCGTGGTTCGAGTGGTGCTCGGCTTCATGCTGGGCGCCTCCTGGCCAGCCATTCACCCCGTGGCCGCCGTCTGGATTCCGCCCATGGAGCGCTCCAAGTTCATGTCCAATATGATGGGTAAGTTTTTGGAAATTAAAAGATCTTTGTTGGAGTTTTTCTTTAAATTAAATTGAGAAAATATAAGTCAAATCTTTGGGGACCTAAACGCTCCTTACATTACCGATATAATACTATTCCGGAATTTTTTTATAGATGTTCTTTGTCGAGAAAATTTTAGAAAAATGAACCGAAAAATATATCCTTTTAATAACTTTTTTTTTCTGGTTCAGTTACATTATATTATTCTACAAAAATTTTGCTTTATAAATATAATCTATTGTGGGTGTCACAGAAATTATTTCCAACCGAAATCCGTTAAAGTTCTTACGTGCATCAATGCAAAATTCAACCGTCTTCGGTTGGAAGAGATTTCTGTGACACCCCTGTATATACATTTTTTCTATGATCTTGCTGAGTTTTATGTACCTAATAATATTCTTTGTCCGCCCAAGAGAGCTATTTCACCTAGTTCTTCCAGTACTAACTAGTATTTTTTATTTATCCCTTAGCTTCTTCCCTTGGCGCTGCGATTACCATGCCCATCTGTGGCTACCTGATCTCCGTTGCTGGCTGGGCCAGTGTCTTCTATCTGACTGGAGCCGTGGGTCTGCTGTGGTCCCTGGCCTGGTTCACCTTCGTCTACGAGACCCCGGCCACCCATCCCAGGATTTCGGCTGAGGAGAGGCGGGAGATCGAGGAGGCCATTGGCACCACCACCTCCAAGAAGCGCCCGAGTCATGTGCCCTGGGGTCAGCTGCTCTGCTCTCCGGCTGTCTGGGCCATCATCATCTGCCATGGACTCGCCGTCTTTGGTTTCTTCACGGTGGTCAATCAGCTGCCCACTTTTATGTCCAAGATTCTGCACTTTGACATCAAGCAGGTGGGTTTCTTAAATAAGGGATATCTGTTGATTTATCCTAACTAACCGATTTTTATCTCCTGCAGAACGGCTTGTTCTCATCGCTGCCTTATCTGGGCAAATACGTTATGGCTGTGGCCTCATCCTACCTGGCCGATTACCTGCGCAAGAAGGGTACTCTGAGCACGACGGCGACCAGGAAACTATTCACTACTTTTGGTAAGTTTTTTGGGTAGAGGAGAAATATTTATTATAAACATCTCGAGAGTTTTTCTATTGCTCTTTCAATATTTAGTATTTATCTTGAATATTTAAAAAGTATTTTCTAGGAAAATAAATCGTCATAAAATTAAAACCAGAAAACATACTAATTTATATAGCAAATCTATAAATAAATTAGTTTAAAAAAATTCAAGTTCAACGGAAATAGATTTTTCTGATGAAATTCATATTATATTTATATATTTTCCTGGTGAAACAAGTATTATAAATTCTCTTTTTCCTCCACTACAGCCTTGGTGATTCCGGGTCTGCTGATGATAGTGCAAGTGTTCCTGGGCTATGATGCCACCTGGTCCGTGACCATCTTCTCGCTGGCCCTGTTCGCCCATGGAGCTGTCACCGCTGGTTATCTGGGCAATGGCCTGGATATTGCACCCAACTTCAGTGGAACCATCTTTGGATTGGCCAACACGCTGTCCTCCTTTGGCGGATTCCTTTCCACGTGGATGGTGGGAGCCCTAACCTACAATGATGTGAGTTAAACAAGCGATATAATGATTTAAATAAATTAATCAAATATTTTATTTCATTTTTAGGAATCCTTCCATTCGTGGCAAATTGTGTTCTGGATTCTGGCAGCCACCTATATCTCGGGACCCATTGTTTTCGCCATCTTTGGCACCGGTGAACTGCAGCCCTGGAATAATCCTCCAGAGCGCGTTAAGATCAGCGATGTCACCCAGGAGGAGGGTGTTCCCCTAAAGAACGAGAAGTGAATTCGCTTTGCCAGTGAGCCTCAGTCGGTGCTTCTGCTGGTCCAGATGAAGGGATCGGAATGAAAGCCAAGTTGGAGATCGCCAGACATCATCATCCGCACAAGTTATAGTAGTTGCTACTGCACGTTAAAGATTACGGGGCTTTCATCACCAGAATCCCCTGATCACTGGACTTTGGGCAGATGCACCGGACACTCAACACGGAGAAAAACATGAAATGAAAGACATTATTTTTATACACACACCTAGATACTGCAAGGTTTCTTAGCACAAAAGAACATACACAAACATCTCATACCCATAAAAAAAAAGGAAAACCCAAAAAACACTGTACACCGATGCACCCGTCTGCTAAATGGAAATTGACTATATTTATAAGTAATATTTACTTTTAGATCTAAGCGTACGCCTATAATCGTACGCCCATGTGTAGCCTATGATGATTTATAGTATTCTGTATGTCCACAGAGCGCACAGACGGCTGTTCGAAGGAGCCTATCCTATAAGGTCGATCGACTGTCGACCAGCCGCTGTGCCCCATATGTTTCGTTTAATTTATAATGTAGCCCTAACTATTGTCTAGCTTAGATGAACAAAATACTTATGCAAGTAGTGAAATACATACGGAGAAGCCGATAGTGTAGCTAAGTCGATTAAAGCCCGTAACTTTGTACTATACTTGATTATTTATGTAATTAATTTAAACATTTTCTAAGTTCATAATAAAGCGTAACTCGGAAAGAAAATATGGAAATGAGTTTGGTTTCTTTCGTGATCATATTAATCATATCAAAATTAAAAAAATTCAAAAGCAAGGAAAGTTTAACAAAATTAAAATAAAATATAGGTAATAATATTATTCGAATGACATATTATTATTTTTTACACCTATTTTTTAATCATGTTTTATTAAACAAGATTTTTTTTTACATGATTTTAATTTGATCTAGACAAGTATTTTAGGTTATTTCATGATCATATTTTTCATACCAAAAGTCATGGTTTCCTACAAAGAACAGAGAAAACCCAAACAAAAATTAAAATAAAATATAGGTAATAATATTTTGTTACACCTACATTTTAACCATGTTTTATTCAACATCATATTTTACATTTTAAAATGCTTACACATTTTTATTTTACATGATCTTAACTTGATCTTTAATTTTGTGTTGACTTTTCATTGCCTACCTTTAGGCTTTCCAATAAAACATTTCGCTAAAAACTTATAGTTAAGTTTAAGGTTTATTTACAAAAACATAGCTAAGCGATACTACACACAGATTTGCTAAGCACCCATATACACAGGTATACAGTGATCGATGATCATTGATTAGTAACTAGATAAGCGCACAACCTAAGTGTCTGTCTCCAGACTGACATTCATTAGCTCCCTGGTGATCTCACTTTGGTTCTTGAGAGGAGTGGGATTGCTCAGCGTATTTGTGTCCTGGCTGAGAGCAGGTGGTGGCAGCTTAAAGCCACTTGGAGCACCCAGATTGAGGGAACCCCCCTTGAAGGCAGGAGGAATCGCAGTGGTGGTGGTGGTGCTGCTGGAACTGGTGGCCATTTTGTAGAGCAACTGCAGCTGCTGCATGGCATTCGAGGGATCTTGCGGTTGCGGTGGAATCCGATGATTGGCAGCCGAACTTTCTTTCGCAGGCCTTTTGGCCTGGTCCTTTGATTTCTGCTTTTGAGGTTTCATTCCATTCGACCAGGCCTCCAGCCAGCTGGCCCCATTTCTCTCCGTGGAGGTCATTAATCTCTCGGCCTCCTCCTTCACCTGCTGGCGGTAGAGTTGGCGAGCCAGAGCCTTCTGATCGGTTTGGCTCACCTGGCGCTTGTTGAACGATTGATCATCCTGGCTGGGTTCGCCGATGGGTCGGGTCTCCTTCTGGGGACCCAGTTCCACCATCACCTGAAAGTCCGCATGCTCGCCCAGGCGAAAGCCGAAGCCCAAACGGGAATCAGTTCCTGTTTTAATTTATTTCGTTTAATAAATGGTTTGAGCTTGAAAAGAAAATTACAGAATAACTTACCCTTTTTAATCGGTGGTATATTGGAGTAAACTATGGATAATATGGACGGTAGTTCCCTTGGCACAATGAAAGCGGTGGCATTTTGTGCTGTAAGTATACAATATATTTTATTTGGCTTGGTGTGCCCAAAGATTTCATCTCTCTTCTGCCGGCCGATCCCCAGCACTTATGTAAATTTTAGGCCAGTTAATATCAGGGCGGATTATGTAAGTTTTTATGGTCTTGGGTTTTCGAATTTACAGATGACTAACAATGCGTATGAGATTAAAGGTTCTTACGGCTTTAAGGTTCGTTTCACTTTGAAGGTCGATTAAAAAGATAGAGTCAGTAAAAATTAAAAATCATATTGAAAATAGCCAAAATGGAATATTTAAATACAAACCTAAATTATCATGTTTTTAGTAAGATATGAATAATAAAATATTAAAATTTCATGAATAACTATTAATTTTGTATTATAAAATAAGAATTTAGTATTGTCATAAAAAATATATGTATCATAAATTTTTAAAAACTATCCAATTAAAATTCAGGGTCATTCTCGACACTCGAACTTAGTTTTATGATCTAATAACAAAGCATTTAAAAAAAGATCAATGACTTTAACTGCGTGTACTTTGATTCCCAAGCGATTAATTCAAGAACCATTAGGTAATTCCAAGCCCCAGAGCCATAAAACTAAAACCGAAAAACGAATCACATTGCGAGACAGACAATGGACCCATAGACGATCCGCAGGCCAAACAACATCTGCGGCAATCCGGCGACCTTGACACAAAGACCGGCAACAAGTTGGAGCTCTCGTCGCAGAGCTCAGGGTGCTTAGCTTGGCCAAAGTTTGAGTTTTCAGTTTAGAGACCCACTCGAGATCGAGCGACTGTCGCCGGGATCGTTTAGAGTCGTTGGACCGGTTGTAAGGCAACCGATCTCGATATAAATCGACCGATTTCGGAGGCATTAACTTACTGTAGAGCAGGCCGATCAGCAAAGGCAGCCAGAGGCTAGCGTAGCCCCATTGTTTTGGCCAAGACATGGCCAGTCGTCAGCATTTATGTGGAGCCGCAGAAACTGCAATTACACAGGCGATTACTTCATGCCACACAACAGATATGATTGCAACTTTTTGCAGAATTTTTATTCAGCTTATTCGTTTATGTTTAAACCACTTTAAGGCGTTTGCGCAACAGCACTCAGAAAACCCGATTGCGACTTGAGGTTGGTCAGTTGCCCGAAAGCAGGTGCGTCATTTGGATAAATATTTGAAATATTTTGTTGCCAAGTTTTCGTTGGCCGCTTTTGTTTACGCGATTTCGATTCCGGCGCGATATGCAAACACACACACACACAGAAATGTTTTGGGTCTGGCTTAAATAAAAGCGTAAATACGAAAAAATCCACAGCAGCAACAAAAACACAGCGGTTTGGAAATCACTCTCACTTTTGTTCAATGAGCTTCGTATTGTTGCTGTTTTTTATTTTTGTTTTTTCGTTGGTTAAAGGTAACTACGTAGCTCGCCTTGTCTTCATTTGGTTTGGGTTTTTTTTTCGGTGTCTCTTATTTATATTTGTTTTTCCTTTACAGTTTGGCCTTGTCTCATTTTGGCTTTGATTGATTTCTGGCTTCTTTCGGCTTTTTTTTACTGCTGTAAAATTCATTTACACGCTAACTTCCCAAATTGATGTTAATAAACTGGGCAAACATCGCGCAGAAATTTCGGATCGCATAAAAATGAAAGTTTGTTGACTCAAAAAGTGTGTGTTGCTATTTTCGGTAGTGTAATTTCGGTTTCTGAGCAAAAATCAAACCAACACAGCGCACATACGAATGGCATAATTAAACTAACGTATTTCGGTTCGATTCAAAGCGATCCGATTCGAATAATTCCCCAGCGAGCGCCCACCGTTTTTCAATTGACAACTTGTCCGATGCGCGTCTGCAAGGCAACTGAGCTGAAATCGAGAGTGTTTAAGGCCGTGCAACACGCGCTAAATTCCAGTCGCAGTCTCGCTCTCCGCGGAAAGCTGGGAGTTGCACTGGAAGAAATAACTCTAAAATTAAGTTAAGTTTTAAAATTTATTCTGTGGGTTTGAAAAAATTTCTTACCTTACATGCATCTTGAAAAATAAAAAATATTATTTATTGAATTACAATTTTGATGCATTTTCAAAATAATTTTAGGCGATTTGCATGGAAAATATGTAAGTGTACCTCTATTCAGAAGCCATACAAGTTCTTTGATTTTAATATAAAGTTTTTTACCCAATTTATAAACAATTTCTAACATTTTACATTTTTTTCTAATTTTATCATAAATTGCAAATTGAAGTACAATTGTTTAGTTAAGAAAAGGTTTGTCAAGAATGTCGTATACAAGTTAAATTTAAAACAAAGATTACAATTTTTCAACCGTTTTTTTTTCTTTGTACTGTAAATCACGTAACTTTGCTCGGTAGCTGCGTACTCTCTTGCCATTGAGCCGCGCTTGAAGCATAAACTGAGTCTGAGACTGCGGCTGAAACTGAAACTGAGACCGGCTGTTGGCATCTGCTCCATTAACGTCATCTCCAACTCAAATTGGCGCACTTAGCTTGGACCCGGGTCTTGCCTTCTGGGGTCTGGCTTTTTGTAATTTCTTTACCTTTTTTTTTGGCACATTTTTGCGGTATTGTGAAAGGTTGCTTCAGGGCAGCTGAGCCTGGTTTTGTTTTTATTTGCTTATCATTAAAACAAAAGATGAAAAGCCGATCTTACTTCAGATGGTAATGGTACATGGGCGGATTTCATTCAGTTTATTGACGCCTACTGTGGAGATTATGTTCAAGTGATCTGCACTCGAACGCTTTAAAAGAGAGGCCATGAATAATAAAAAATCTATTATTATCCAAAAATGATGATTGAGGAACTGAACAATACTCTTACCCATTTGTAATTGTAATATATTTTATAATGGATTTTTATTTCGATTTTAACTGTTTTCTTTTAGACTTAAATGTAACTGTTTACCAACTTGTCGGGTTCATTGCACCCCGTAATTACCATAAACCTTACATATGGTGCCCAGTGAACCCTGACGATCGGTTGCCTATCCATAATATGAATTCCATATCTTATGCATGTTTTGCATAACGCAGGTCAGGTTGACATACACACGCCCCCTTTAACGACCAACAGTCTAATTAACTGAGACGCACGTTGTTACTTTATGTACGAACATTTTGTATAATTGCCCAGGCATAAAGTCCAGCACACAAGCAGTCATGCTAAAAAAATAAACATATTTATGTAATAGGCGTTGCCTGCCACACAATCGGCTGCACAGCCCAAAAAATAGATAATTTGAGATTGGTATGTGAAAATATATACTGAATATTTATAATTTAAAAATATTTACTGCATATTTTTTACTAATTTCAGGTCAGTAACTATACTAAATTCGTTTAAATTAATATATTTCATGTAAATTTGTAATGAAAATTCATATAAAATTCGAAAGGTTAAAATATTTTCTTGAAGTGCAGAAACCAACTTAGGCCCTGTCAAAAAATAAACAAGCTGAAGCGGTCAATGCATGAAGTGCAAATAGTTTGGGAAACTGCGTCTGCATAATTACCATCGCAATGAATTGTCTGGCCTCCTCGCTTCTCTTTCAATTGTTTGCTTTGCCATCGTAAGTCTGCGAAAATTCAAAAAAATCAACTAAGAAAAGTGGAAATAGTATTGACACATGAACAAAAAGTCTTAAAGTATTAGTTGAATGGCTCAAAAGCTTGGGATGCATTTTTATTACTAATTGAAAGTGTTTTCTATACTCAAAGACATTGGTTAAATTAATTAAAATAATTAGTAGTAAATAATTTGTAATTAGTATACTTTTTTAAAATTTATTTCAATTATTAACATGAATAGGATTTTAATACAACAAGTACTGCAAGCTTCTGGGCTGACTTAAAATATATTGCACATATTGTAGCTGTCTTTTAGGTGTTACAAAAAAATACAAATAAATTATAAATTCAATTTAAAGACTTGCCTTGATTTCCTAAAACACAGACTGAAATTTTATTACTTTTTTAATAACTCAGGCATAAAAAGACTGAAACAACCACTTTACAAAGGAAGACATAAAATATGTATGTGTCTTTTGTTAAAAGTGCTAAAATAAAAAAATGTCAAACACCGAAAATAATGTAAACAAGATAATAAAATATTCGATCCCAATATAAAACACATTTCAAAATATATTTGTTTCGTTTTTATTTAATTCGTATTCATACATTTAACATTTAACAATTGTTTCACAGTTCAGCGACATTATTAATAGTAAATAATTAATTTATATTTATTTTATTTCTCTTAATTGTTGTTGTTTGTTTTGTTATTTATACTACACACTACACTAACAACGATGTGTAAAAATAAATGTATTTTTATGTAATATTCTTCGTTTCTGTGTTTCTGATTGGTTTCCTTGCGAACCAAACACTTATGGCTAGTGCATAAGATGTGTGGTATCCTCTCTAGCTTGGTGCTGTTTAGATGGGTCTGGGGTTCGAAAACCGGAGGAGTGTGTGTGGCATCTGGAACAGTTTCTGTCCGTTAGGTAACGAGGTAAAGTGCGCCTTGTTGCGAATCGACACAGTCAACTCCTAGATGGGGGCCCTTCATCAATGCCACGCGAACAGCGAGTGCGAAACGAGCAAGTAGCCCGTGGTGACTATAATGCTGCCGATCATGATGGGAAAGCCCACTCTGTTGGTAATAGGAAATGATTACTAATCAATTAGTTAACATAATTAACAACAAACCCACTTGAAGAACTGCAGGAAGGTGAACTTGTAGCCATGCTGCTCAGCCACTCCTGCACAAACCACATTGGCCGAGGCTCCGATCAGAGTTCCATTGCCTGGAAAAGGAAAAACCATATATTATCTGGATTATAAGATAAGAAACCATCACCACTCACCTCCCAAACATGCTCCCAAAGCCAAAGCCCAAACCAAAGGCTGCAGCGGCAGATTTAAAGTGCTATTCTGCGCCAGCGATATGGTAATCTTCACCATCATTGTGGTCAGCGGGATGTTGTCCACAAAAGCCGAAGCCACAGCAGAAACCTAAATTAAATTGGGATATATCATATAGTAAATTTAAATTAAAATTCCTTTAAAAAGCTCACCCAAAGTATAATCAAAATGGCCACCATTAGTCGACGATCCTCGCCCACTCCCAGGATAATGCCCTCGGTCATGTTGCCGATCCACTCAATCAAACCCAATTCCGTCAGAGCCTCCATGAGGATGAAAAGGGCTGCGAAGAAGAGCAGCGTTGACCATTCCACGCGAGCCAATATAGCCTCCATATCCTCGATATCCGCCAGTATGATCAGGAATATGGCGCCCAACAGAGCGGTCCAGCCCAAGGATAATCTCTGCAGTTCCGGAACCGAGTGCAAAAAGAACAAGCTGATCACAAAGAGCAGGGCAGCCGAGCACTTGATCAGCAGGGGCTTGTTGCGAATGGGGTACTGAAAAAAATATATATAAATTAATTATATAAAATATAAATAAAGTCCGAAAGAAATCCCCTACCTTTGCTTGAAGATTGGCCAGAGTTTGCTGGTAATTGGGTGCCGGTTCTATGACCGCCGTCATGCGCTTCTTCAGGCTTCTCTTCAAGCGATTCACCTTCTTCATCAGCGTTTGTCGCACCAGTTCCTCGTCCTTTGAATAGGCCGACAGACTGGCAGCCGCTCGCTTCCACACGTGGATCTCGTGACGCAGTTCCTCCACTTCCGGCGAGTCCTTGAACTGCAGATCACTAATGTTGCGGAACTTGTATCGCAATTGGATGTAGGTCTGCACCATCACCAGAAGAACTCCGGGCAACATGTGCAAAGTGAAGACAGCGAAATTGACGCCCTATAAAAATTACATATTAATTTCTAGAAATTATATTAAATATCTTATTGATCTTACATTCTTGGATATGTAGCTATTCGAGGCGATGATCACATTGGGCGGATCCCCCACCGGAGTCAATGCTCCACCAATGTTCGAGTAGATGACCATGCACATGAGTATGGGCACCGGATTGAGGCACATGACCTCGCAGAGTCGTATCGTCACCGGGGTCATCAGCAGCACGGTGGTCACATTGTCCAGGAAGGACGACAGGACAGCGGTGAACAGGCACAAACAATTGATAAGGGGCCAAACGTGTCCGTTGGTTATCTTGTAGGCATACACGGCCAGATAGTCAAAGACGCCGGTCTCCGAGAGAATGGCCACCAGGATCATCATGCCGAAGAGCAGCAGCAGTGTCTCCACATCGATCCAACCCATGATGGTGGCCATCGAGGGTCGCGAGTTCAGGGCAGCCAATATTCCCACCGAAAGCGTGGAGGCGATGATGGCGGCAAATGTTCGATTCACAATCTCCCAGATGATCATCACGTAAAGACCGCAGAGTACGACAGCTGCATAGATCACACCATCCCGCTTGTAAATGGGCGACTCGTCCACATTCAGCTGGAGCGGCAGCTCCCCCTCGATGCTGCTGGTGAACTCGAAGCTCAGCTCCGTGCGATTCGCCTGGGCCAACCACAAAGGATCAATGGGACTCAGCTCGAAGGTGCGCTGCTTCTTCGTGTCCCTGGTGGCATCGATTAGATCTGAGTAGACCACGTCCAGCTGCCACACCTGGCTGGCGTTCTCGATGTAAATCTCCATGCCGTCGCCATCGAAGTAGCTGCGCATCACCAGCACTTGGAGCAGGGGCAGTGGAACGCTCTCGTTTAGGGCCAGCTCGTTCTCCTGCAGCCGGAAAGGTCCTCGCAGACCCAGGCCGATCCTCTGCAGACTGGAGGTGGCAATGGGAAATACTGGGGGATACACAGAAAAAAAATTCAATATAGGATCAATTGTACCTTATTTCATATCAAAATGATTTTTATCTCATCATATAAAATACCAAATGTAGTATTTTTTTAAGCATTTATGTAAAATAGGATAAACATAATCTTTATTCATATGAATTTGATCTTTTGTCAATTTTTTTTCTGTGTAGGAAAACCCTTAGTTTATATGATATACTTATACTCCTAGTAAATCCTAACTACCTCTGGGTGAGCTAGATTCTATATGAAAAAGGATGAATTTCATATCAAAATGATATTTTATCTCATCATTTAAAATACCAAATGTAGTATTTTTTTAACCAATAATGTAAAATAAGATAAACATAATCTTTATTCATATCAAAATGATATGAAACGAAATCTTTAAAAAATATAAAATTGACCAGCATATATCAATCTGATCTTTTGTAAATTTTTTTTCTGTGTGGGAATACTTATACTCCTAGTTACCTCTTGGTGAGCTATTCCTAGGAACACTTATGAGGCTCAGCTGGTCCACATGCTCGTTGTTGGACATTAGGAAGGCGGTGAAGACGCACCAGACCACCAGCAGCACGGCAATCTTGAACCAGATGAGATACTTTCGGATCTGGAAATTAACAAAAATATTAAAATATATATTTATCGAAAGGTTTTCTTATATAACCCACCAAACTTTTGGCATGCGGTTCGGCCTCGTCATGTTGATCGTCATTGTTGTTCTCCAGGTCCCTGCGGGGAATCACATAAAACTGGTTGCACTAATTACGTAACTGACAATCGAGGGGCACAGAACTACGAACCTGCCGTCGAGCACCCGCACCTGACCCGCCTCGTTTGTCACATTAATCCCGATCTGTGTGAAGGCCTGGTTGGCCAGAGCGGTCTCCTCGTGGTGTCCATTCTCCACCCGAACCTCCGACTCCTCCGCCTGCAGGGGATCCACATCTGTGTGAATATAAAGATTTAATTAAAAATAGTTATCCAGCGATGACCTTTATGGCTGGTTTAGCTAACCCTGTCCCGGAACTGGCAAATATTTGTGCGAAATTCTACTCATTCGCTGCTCGCGGAAGGACAACCGACGGTTAACTGTGGCGAGTTTGGCCGGGAATTAACTTAACTTGGCCTTTGGCCACCACCACCTGCCACGTGTTGGCATTATTTTATTGGCACAGCCGCAAGGCAATCGAGTCGAGGCTATAAATACCCATAAATGGCCATGAGCGAGCTGGGGGACACATTGGCCCACTGACTGATGGCTGAAGAGACAAGGATGCGGAAAAGGACATTGGCAACTCGAAGGTTTCGGACAGCTAATTCAGCCCCAGGGATTGGGAACTACTATTATAGGAAGTCCTTTTCTTATGTGAATCTATCTATTTTTTTCTCAAATAAATATAATATATAAAGAAAATCATCTTCTCTTAACTCACAAATTATTTACATTGACCACCAGGAATTTAGAAGGAAATTCGCCATATAATTTCATAAAAAGCATACACATTATAATTTTGTGGATTATTTGAAAGCGCAATCTGCTCTCCCTGAACCCTCTAATTTAAGATAATACTTGCCCAGTGACATCATATGCCGGAAAAAGACTGGAACCCTGGTATTATCATAATTTCCTAAGCCCCAAATAGTGCGTCCATCAAGACAATTGAAGATAAGCCTGGACTTAAGTTTTTGGTATGCAAATCAGGCAAAAAAAACCAAAATACCCGGACAATTTCCAATGTCAATGGCAACGCCAACGCAAATGGCAATAAAAAATTCAGCAATAATTACGGCAATAAAAAAGGTAGCAACAGCCAGACATAAAAAAGCGAAATTATGTGATCCGGGGGCAGGATGTGGCCAAACTTACCGCCATGCAGACGTTCGTGCTCCTGGCGAAAGGACGCGAGACTGGGATCCTGACGAATTCGCTCCGGCAGAGTTCGCCAGACCTGTAAGGCACCTTCTGTTACTTCGCTGCATGTGTGGTGAGCCAGGAAAGTCGGGAGAACCAGGAGTTCCAGGATGAGGAGGCAGGATTTTTGTTACCCATCGGGGAGCCATGAAACGCAGCGCCGGAAAAGAGAGGAGAAATAAGCAGAGAATAAAGATTTAATAAGATTACCCGACTTGTGTTGGAATTTGTTTGTTCAGGTACTCGATGGCGGAGGGGGCGTGGCTCATTCGCCAGCCCTACGGAAAAAAAACATTCAATAAATTTTTTAGCACATCCATATTGATTTTTCTCCTCCCATTCGATTCTGTTTCCCTTTGCTCGTGCGTGCAACAATTTGTATTTATTTGATTTGACTCTTATAAAGACTTTAAATCGAAGTTGTTTACCCTAAAACGGGTTTCTCGAGGGTCCCAGCTTATGCCACATGAAGTGGAAATTCACTTGTGGTTAAGGAAGTGAATGAAAATCTCCTTAGCAAGGAATCTGATTGACAACAAATCTAAAAGGGCTTTTAGGGAAGTTGCAATAAAATGAGATTTCAGTAAATATATTTGAATATAAGTAGATGTGAAAATATGGAAAAAACTTAGTTATCAAGAAGCTGGTTTGTATTAAAAATGTATAAAAAATAATGTTCAAGTCTTTAAAACTTTGTGATTTTTTTAAAATATATATTAATGTTATAAAAAAAGTTATTGAGTGGTTTTAAGAGATTATACGTCTCAATACATGATTAATTTTTAAGTGGTTTAGTTCCTATTACTAATACTAAAAAATACCATTATGAGGCACCCGAAAGCAACGTTCCGCACGTCACGTAGTCCGAAAGATAACAAAAAATGATAGCAATTCATATTCTAATTTCCACGCAAACTGACCGAATTCAAAGTCAAGCTATCTTCAATACACATTTTTAGATTTTTCAAAGAATCGCACAAGAACGAGCTCAATTAAAGCGCAATGCCACACAATCCGATTCAGAATCAGAACCGCTTTAAGGTCGTTATCAGAGGGAAACTCATCGGACCAAAGAAAGCTGTCTATTTATACTGGCCATAAAATATTGTTTTCAGTTTCAGTACCATTTACATTTCCATTTGAAATGCGAGTTTAATGACTCTTTGCCATAATTACTGAATCCAAGCAGCTGAGGTCAATTCGAAGGAGGTTCCTCGGTGGAAACAACATTGAGAGTGCATTGGGAATCGCATCACGTGTGCGGGCTAAATAAATGCAATTTGTGCACTTGACTCAAGTGGGCACACAAATCTTAATTCAGTCGGCTTGACTAAATTTACTTAAGCCTGCGTTAGAACGATGAAAAGTGCTCGAAATAAGTCATAAATTATATTTACTTAAGTTTCAATTAGCTGTCTTGATGGACGGACGGCGATGTAGTCATGTCATAAACAGAAACAGAAACAGAAACGGCAACAAAATCAGAATCAGAAACTTAAACAGAAACAAAGACAAGACCGCCAAAGTAATGCTGACACTGATTTTCTTCACCGAACACACACCGTTGATGACTTTATATAGCAGATATATAGAGAAGCCGACATTTTAGCTTGAACTTGCCTCAATTGCGATACTCAGTTTAGATAGCTCTAGATTTTGTAGCTCTTTCATTAGTCATAAGATCTGAGATTGCCTCATGTGATGAGGTGAAATTAACGCAAGTTAGGATGGGAGTGTTTTCCAAAATAAACGAGTTTTTATGAATTTTAATTGAATATTTTTCCTGACCAGTTGTTGTCGGGAAAATTAAATGTTTAAGTAGGTAAAATACAATACCATGTCATTAAAGCACAGCTTTTTCTCTAATAAAATAACAACATTTAAAATGTGGATTTTTAAATTCATCCAATCCTAAAGTAATGTATGTGGAAATTTTCTCAGAAAATGAAAAGAATTTTAACCCAGCTCAAAGAGCAAAGCCTCAAGCAGTCCGCCGTCTCCTCAACGCAATGATTAAATGATTTTGTTGATGGCTCTTAATACTTTGAACAGCTACTTTATGTCACGGCTTTCATCAGCTGAAGTGAAGACAAGTGTCCGTGTCAAAGATTGATTCACCCATCAGCCCGAAGCGGAAAAGGAGACCCACAAACCCAGGCGTATCCTGTGTATAGGATAGACAAGCTATCATTAGCAGGAGCCAAACGAGTTTTACGCTCCAGTGGACTTCCCGACAATTTGTCGGTTTTTCTTTTGTATTATACACAGATAAAAAACGTATAATATATATTTTTAAATCACTTGTCAGGCGAAAGAGCCTTTAAATATCCGAAACAATAACTTTACATCGAATTAAGCCATTTCTATTTATTAAATAGATATCAAATTTCTTCTTTAATTCAATAAATTTCTTTATCTGTAGGAAAGGTAAACGCATTAAAACCGATGACAGGCTTCTTAGGGCTAGAACACAATTCATTTTGATCCCCCCTCGGGACACATACTCATCCTCGTATGCGTTATCCTCGGAGCTGTTGTTGTAATTGTAAGCCATCCTTAGTCCTGGGGCTTCGGGAAATGCGACACTCGACAAGTATATCCGCGAAAAAAGCGTTTTATTACGTAAATTGCAATAGGCAGACACTCGCGAAGCGCTTTAATAGAAAAGCCGGGGAAAATGTAAAATTTCCTGCGTTAATCGCATATTTTTGCGCCGCTGGGATAATGGGCGAAATCGAGGGAGAGAGCCGATCTTTAATTAAATAGCGGGATCGCGTTGCCTTGACCACTTGTTGCAGCTCGAGTGACGCTTGAACTGCGCTCTTTATTGTCGCGTGCCCTTTTCGGTGCTTTATTTATTGCCGCCGATCGTGACTGGGATCGGGCGTATATATGCGGTCGAAAGCTGAAGCGGTACTAACTGTCGTCCCCAGTTTTTTACCCTATTTTGTAGGTTTTAATGCAGCCCAAGTCGCAATCGCAGTGGCGTCGCTGCCGCAGTCGCAGCGGCGAAGCAGCGCGGCAAAGAAGAAGGTAAACAAGAGCTCAAATAAAATAAAATTTCCTGATATTCACATTCGCTTTCCATCATCATCATCAGTTATCTCTCGCTGGCCGCGCTTTGCTCATTATTCGCATTTATGCTTTCTCCGCCGCCACTGCAAGTGCACTCAAAATCCAACAACTAACTCGACCGATCCATCGTTCTCACACTCGAAAAAATTAACCCTTCAATTAATAAATCTCACATAGTTTAAGTTCATAAAGTCGAAAAAAAATGTTGGTTTTCACAAAATGCTTTTGAGGAACCGAAAAAAAATTTTTAGTATAAGTATAATGTATAAAGTATAAAATGATAAAAAAAAATGTTAAAAAAAGTAGTTTTTTAAAAAAAGTTTAATAGATAACCGAAAATAATGGTTATAAGATTAAGGATTGAAGGTGCATCATATTAACAATTGATGTTAATTGCTTAGTGTGTATAACGTTTAACCTTAATCAAAGGTCCCGAGTTCAATTACAACCGGCGAAAATAATTTCGAAGTTAACTTTACCAAAAAAAGCAAAATGATAAAAATATAATGTATCCTTAAAATTAAGAATCAACTATTTTTAGATTTTTTGGAATCATTTTGTTTAGTGCATTTGTTGTGTGCAGCGTAGCCTGAGCATAGGCTCTTTCTCCCCCTGCCACCCACTGCGGGGGTTCTTCATTTTCGGCTTCGCTGAGAACCCTCTCTATCGCTCAGTGTTTACTTTTCCGCTCTCTTCCGTCATTGTTGTTATTGCTGCTGGCGTTGGCTTATTTGCACTTCTTTCAATTACACTTGATTTATCACATTTGACAGTTGTTCTGCGATGCTTTTGATCTTGCTCTGCGCTACGCATAGTTTAATCGGGAGTTAAGAATTGTAGAACACTAATAAAATAACAAAAACAAAGAATTGGCTTCAAATAACGAAAAAAAAACGTTATTGTTAAGAGTCTTAACTTAAGACTTTTATTAACATTTATAATAATCTAATAATCACTAAATGTATTTTAGAAAGCCAAAAAAAAATCAAACTAATCTTCGGGAAACTAAAAATTGGTCTTACCATTGAAAAACATTTTAAAATAACCAAGAAATTGACAGTTAATAAAAATGATTTTAATTAAAATATCATCAAAGTTAAGTCACCATCTTTATAATTCTTGTTTTACATTTTACTTATTACATTTAACAAATAAGGCATTCAAATCAAAAAAAAAAGTACTTTAATCTAACTTGATATAGTTCCAATTATAAAGTCTATTTTAAGCCGCAACCCGATACAATTTTCATCAATTTGTTCCGCTTGTTTTAAATGATTTTATGGCACAGATGAGCTATGAACTCGCGTCGTTTGCACTTTATACTGTATAGTATAGTATGGGCTTATTCTGCAATTTGGCGAGGAATCAGCTGCTCGAGGTTCAATTATTGTGTTAAGGAGCTGTGCTGCGAATTATGAAATACTCGTAGACCGCCTAAATTGAAGGCATATTCAGCGAGTGCTTCGCGAGGCCTTGGAGTTCAAGGGTGCCTTCAATTCGCATGTAAATTTTGTGGGCGAATGTTGAGAAATTGAGCCAAATCCGAACGCCCCCACGTGATGCAAAATTCAAGGCGTATTCATTCTACAATATATCCGAGTAATTGAAAGGCACCCGAGGGAGATGTGGCGCCTGTCAAAACTTTTGGCAGACGCATATCACACGAAACGAAGAGATTCTGTCGAATAAGCAGAAAATATTTTAAGCTTTAGGTACTTTTTGGCCAACTCAACGGAAATCCACTTGCTGCTGACTCACTGACGTCACAGGTGTGCTTGGCTTGCCAAGTTTGCATAATGCGACAGGTAATGTAATACTTTTCCCCCTATAGATTAGAAAATCAAGCCAGCCCAGGGCCACAATTGCAATCTGACACCGCCAGCCACCTAATGATAGCCATTTCGCAGCCCGGGCTAATGAAAAAGGTCTCCAAGCATGAAGAACAGAGTGCTTTTGCCACTACAGATATATCGCCCGTGTTGACCGAGCTGCCACAAGTGTTTGCCGTGGCCGAGTGAAATGCAATTTAATTGAAACGAGAGTGCCAACTCGGGGGTTTCAGGTTAACACAGCCCCGTGGCATTGAAATCGAATCGAAATGGAAGCATAAATCGAAGAAACTGAAGCGTTTAGCGTAATGTGCGCACTTCCAGCGGCAAGTGGCTAATAGCCGATGGGGCACGCCCCGTCTGGGCCCGATTGTATTATTTTTTCCACAGAGTGCTATTTAATACCTCAATTGATAGGAGGCAGGGCAACCTATACACTAATATTACATCTTTTATTTTAGTTGGTAAATAATAGAGACGAGCTAAGTATTAACTAATTTCAAGGGATAAGATATTATTTGTATTGGAGTTAGGGATTTAAATGGCTCAGGTTTTTTTACACTATACTACGTTAGTTACAGTTTTCATTGCAGTGCACTTGGTTAATTGCTGTTAATTTCAAGTTGAATAAGCCCATTGTTTGCATGTAAATGACAAGATAATTACTTCTAAGTAATTTGTTCATGCACTCGTCAATTCATTTCAATTATGATTAGCCAATACAGACAAAATCTGACAGCTATAAACTGGAAGAATGTAGCAAAAACCGAGTTAAACATCTATTTAGATTAATTTTTGTCCAACAAATTGAATTAGGATTTTCGGTTGTTAAAAATAAATTTTTCTAAAAATATCTCGTCAATTTAGAGACATTTTGGAAGAATATTAAAGTTCAGGCGGAGCAATTGAGAGAGCACGCACTTTTTCCGTTTGATAAATTAAATGAACACGCGCTTATCAAACGGCTTTCCTCTTATGTTGGGATATATATTAAATCAACTCAAACTTGCTTAAGTAAGCTGCACTCACACAGACACAAGCACTCACGCACACTTATGCAGAGACGGGAATGTGTATATATAGGTCATTGTGCGACTATGTTGATAACGAAATTACAGACCCGAAAAAACGTAATTTTATCCAGTCGGTCATTCGGTCGGTCTCCTTACTCCTCCCCATTTGAACTTTCTTCTTCATATTATATATGCACAGGCACAAATTATTATTAATTTTAAATATATAAAATAATGGTATAGTTTAGAGTATGAAAAAAACATTTATGGATGACCAAATAATTGTTTTAAGAAGGACTTTATTTTAAAAATCAAATTTTTAGATTTTCTAATATTTTTTTTTACAATTACAATGATTTTTATTTAGTAAGCTTTTCTCTCAGTGCAATCTCTTCCCGTTCCCGTTTCGCCAGTGGGCATGTCATTCATGTGGCGCTTTCAATGCGACACGCTTCATTAATTTCGAGAAATTGAAAGCCTGAAACCGCTCTGCACTCGGCGTTTTTCGTTTGGCGATTGGCGTTTGGCGAGTCGCATGTGAGCGACTTTAAGTCTTATTTTTAAATCAAGAAGAGGAGGGTGTTGGGGCCCCGATTAGCAAGTTAAATCTTTCGCCGACCGTGCGAGTATTTTTCCATTGCGAAAAATGTGAGTTAATTAATTGAAAAGGCGTCAGTTGGCGACGTGGCTTGGTGGCCCTTGGAGGAGTTCAGCTGCTCGGCAGAGTGGCAAATGGCACACGTTCCTAATGGGCTCATAGTCACACGTTTCGTCGACGCCTCCATAAATCGAACTGTGACTGAGAATGGCCATTTCGCCAAGGGCAGGGCTAAGTAGTGGGTGGTTGGGGGTGGGTTTCCATTCCCACACAAAGCAAAGGTTCAGCTTGCAGCCGAGTGTCGTATGCAAATTGCTGGCATAGCTGGAGTTCTAGCTTGTATTCATTTGCATTTTTAATTTCCACATACTAAAGGCTTACTCTGCGATAATTGAGTAAATCAAACTGCAGTTATAGAATATTTTATTCAGCTTATTAGTATTCAGACTACGAGATGTTTTGTACATTAATCTTTTCTTGGGAAGTGGTTATTTATAGGTATTGTATAATGTTGTTAGGTCATGACTGATTGATATCTTTTAGTTTATACTTTACGATGCTTAAGGAGAGGCTTTATTTTTTTAATTTCGTAATTTATGTAAATTTAAATTAAGTATTTTTATGTGTTATGGTTTAGAGATTCTTTATTTGTACTTCTTGCGACCTTTTCTCTGCCTTTCATGGCAAATGTCAACTGCAGTGCCTTAACCCAATTTTGGCATTAAATGTTTTAATTATTCATGTGCCATTTTTATGGCTCTTGCTGTCGTCGGATCTCAGAAACACACATCCTGGCCGGGCTCATAATCACATTTTGAATGAGCTTAGAACAATGCAGAATCGAGGGGGACTGAGACGGGGGCCAGAATTTGACCTTGGCTGCGCGGACGAGGTCGTCGTCGTCGCAGTTCGCGTTATGTGAAAGAATTTTTACTTTTGGCTGACCCACATTTAAGGCGGGGTGGCGGTGTTAATGGCTTACTTAAAAACGCCGACCAAAACACAGGGCGGATGAGCGATTGGCGGGTGCTGAAGTTAAGCATACGCAGTGTTGTCTTCTCCCAAAACAAATAAAAACAAGGCAAACAAATTGAAAATTAATTGCAGAATAATTTAGCAGCCAAATGAAGTCAGTTTTCGGTTTGTTTATCGACTTTGTTTATTTTCCCGGCGGTCATTTGGCCAAACAAATTAATTAGTATTTGTCTAAGGCCTTCTTTTTGTGTACCTCACTCCAAAAGAAAAGAATAGAAAAACGAAAGCACGTTTTCAGGACACTTTGAGGACCCAACAACACGCCTCACTGAACAGCTCGATTGATGGATGGATAGATGGATTTTTCTGAATGGCAATACCTGATTCTAAGAAGTATGCCCACGAATTTTCCTTTCCCAATTCAATGAAGTGCTCTCTATTGAAACATTAATGGCAACGGAAACCGAACTCCACACATTTGTCCCTTGTTTTTTGGGCAAACGGAAATTAAATGTCTGACATTAATTTCTTTCTTGTTTTTCTCGTTTCGGGTCGACACATGTTGCTGCCATTCAAGGGAAAATTAGACTCGTACACGATTACATGTTTATGTTTATGTTGTGGTCGAGACGGGCACCGGAACTGCCTCCTATCCGGCCCATTCTTCGCCGGAGTTCCAGGCACGTGCCCTTCGGCCGAGACATAAGAAACCCATATAAACATATAAATATACGAGTATGGGAATTTTGCATTAGCAGATGTAAGGCAAAGCAGGTTTCGCCTCATGAACTTTGGCATCTTTCTGCGGGAATCGCCATCTTGTAATGGGAAAGGTTCAAAGGATAGGTTTAACGGAGACAAAGTTGGAATGAAGCTAAGACCAGCTCATATCCATTGCAAAAGTATATACTTTAATAGAATTTAAGCAGGGAGGAATTTAAGTTAAATGAACATGTAATAATAATAATTTAACGCTCATTTTGATTTTATAGTTAAAATAAGCTTTTAAATGTTTCCATTAATTGACTGAATGATTGATTCAATTAGCTCCCATCATAAGCTGCTTAACTGTTCTGTCGTCTCTTAATAATCCTTATGATGTTCATTATTTTAGCTTTTGACTTTGGTAGTAATTTATTGCATTTGACAGTATTAAAGCCATTTCGAATATTACTGCCTTTATTTTCTACGAAATATAATTAATTACCATTGCTCTTTTGATGAGCTTAAAAATAATGCACACTGACTTTATAATAATTCGCATATTTGCCACGTTTAAAACCTAATAAATAATAAAAAAGCTGAAGCTGAAATTTTAATAATTTATGCATATGGTTAAGAAAACACTTAGTTGAATTTTTCTTAAATTTGTAGTTGATGAATAGAGTCACTTGCACTTACTTTGGCTGTGGAAACCTGTCGCTCTTGGTGGACGCCTGTCGGTGGGGCCACAGGCGCTTGGTCACCTTCACCCGCATCTTGAATGGCCAGATGTTCTTGCGCTTCTTGTGGATGCTGGGCACCCTGCCACGCCCACTGTCCCGCCCACTGCCACTCCCACTGTGGCGCCGCGATACCGTGGAAGATCCGGCTGTGTGACCCACTGTGCCGGAGTCCGTCGTCTTGCTGCTGTTGTTGTTGTCGGTGAGGTTGTTGTTGTCGGTGGTGCTGGGAGGCAGTGGGTGGTGGTGGGGGGTGGCAGTGGGCGGTGGGCTGGGCGCAGCGTGAACCCGTACGGGCGCAATTTTGACCGAATCGAGGAGCGTGTTAAATTAATTAAGCCGCTGACGTCTAGACGCGATTCTGACTTAAACTTTTGGGTTCCGATTGGCTTGAACCCGGTATCTATTAATACTAATTATTATCGCAAATCACAAAAATTTATTTTTGGCTTTTAGGCCTTTCTCTTGTACATCTTGATGTTGTAAAGGGTTTTGTGCCTCCGCTTCATATAAACGAATCACGCATACGCAGCACTGGCTTTTGGGTGGTAAATAAATTGATAAATAAAAATAACAGCTGGTTTCCCCGAAAACCGAAACAAAAAAAGTTCATGGTTGCGTCACGCAGGGCAGGGATTAATTATTCAGGGTCCAGAGTGACGAGAATAGTCGCCTGATGGACAGGCCTCGAACCCGGCCTAATTGGGAATCAATATTCGTTTAGTTTTCTCATGGCCTCATTTTATCTATCAGCCGAATCAGTTGGCACATCAAAAACCCAATCGAAAGGGATGATCACGTACGTCATCGTCTGCGGTTCAGGGAGCACGTTTCATCGGTTGATTTCCGATGTGTTTACAATGTTTGCACTCTATATCTGCGCATTAAGTTCTATTTAATTATGGTGTTTGCTGCTAATTAGTCGGCGTAAGCTTGCAAACATTAAACAATTTAGAAGGGCGCATAATTAAAAACCCTTTCAAATTATGGGCGGCCATCTGGGGAATTTAGAAATACGGGTCAAATGCAAAACACACACGTGGCAAGGACTCACGTTTAACCCAAAAAAACATATAAAATGGCACCGAAAATATCCTGTGCGTGAAGCGGAAATTGCTTTCAAAGATATGTCATCGTTGGGGGCGGGATATTTATATATATTTTGGCACATAAATGTGTCAACAAGGTGGATAAGCCATCTATGTCTATGTTGGGGATGGAGAATAAATATATATTCTGCAAAATTCGGGTCAGAACCTCTGAAAGCATTTTGTTGGTTTGGAAAGTATGAGTTTTACTGAACTTATGTATAGGAGCATTTGTCTAATTACTAATTGATTTTAATGAAGTATAATTATACTCTCAGAACTCGAAAGTAATTCCACCAGAGGGTTTATTTCACAGACTTTTTAATGTCTTAATGTTTTGCCAGTAAAACTTTTCGCATCCTGTCTGAATCCTTTGCAAATTAACGCCACAAAAGTTTGAGACCTTCAGAAGCCTCTAGCAATCACTTAAAATGTATTTGAGTTTTCCTTAAAAGCCCTTTTCGTTGGCTCCAGCTCATAAATGTTGTTTTAGCCTTGGGGGCAGGGGAAAAGTGACGGATGGGCTAAGTTTTGTTTGGGACACTCATATCTAGACTGGCATGAATATCTAAAATGAGTGTCAAGAAAAGTTTGCAAATCTTTAAAAACTAACATGAAAGCCAGACACGTATGGTTTTCCCTTTTTGTGTTGCCTACTTTTTGGGGGCGCTTTTCGGAATTACTTTCTGCTTCCGTTTCCGTTTCCATATCGGTTTTCATTTTCATTTCGACCACTCGATGATGTTATGCTGATGAATCAATTTGCCCAGCTGAATATATTACTTATTTGCGTGGCCTGTCAGTGGTCAATTATTGATTGGGTTGGGCTAAAAGGTGCGACTCGGGGTCGGTCATCCATAAATTATGAAATATTTGCCAGCCACTGATAGCCCCATTTCTCCTGAAGGACCTCCTCACATGCCATCGAATGTTGAATGTTTGAATGTTTAATCACGATTTGGTAAATACCAGTTGGGAAATTTCCCACATAGAAAATGTGCCTGAATCCTGGGGAATCCTTCAGTTAATCTATATATACGAAGGAATTGCAGTCACCAGACGCTAACCAATTATTCAGAAAGTCAGAAGCAGAAGCAGACTAATTACCTACAAAGAAATTGCTCTTTTTCGGGCCCCGCCTAATGAGCAAAATTATCTTGAGGTAATAAGAAACTGGAAATAGGATAGGGCCGAATGCCCGTGGAACAAAGGAAAAATTTCCATAATTAAATGTGCTTTTATCTATTCTACATCTCCACCTGCTGCAGCCACAACCCTGAACTTTTTAAGGAAAATTCTCTTTATTTCTTGGAAAGAAATTCTAATTTAATTGTAAGCTCACTTTGGGTTTTGTAAATGTTTCGGTTTTTTTTATATGCCCGTTATTTGTGCATTCAGTTATTTTGTTATTACTATTTATTTGTATCTCTATTGTTTGCCACTCGAACGCGATTGCCGGACAAAGTCGCACGTCCGTTTCAAGCGAAAGTTGTAAACTGAATAAATCTGCGGGCTCGGTGCCGCGTTCCTAGTTATTTCAGCCGGTTACTGCCGATTCCGATTCCGATGCCGCTACCGATGCCGATGCCGCTGCCGATGCCTCTGCCGATGCTATATAGCCACTGATACCGATACTGAATGTTGCTGCTTCGTGCGTCGCCATTGTCGCAGCTGTTTTCAGTTGAATGGCGCATTGAAAGCGCCCCCGGCAATTGAATGGAAAGCGAAGCTTTCAATAGCTGTTGAATGCCACTGTTTTTGGGGGCTTTGTTGGAACTGGAATTGGTCGTATTCCAGTGGCCAACAACTTGAACTTGAGGCCTTTAGGCCGGTTGGATTTAAAGGCGGCTAAAAAAGTGTTTATTTGTATATTTATTTGGGAACAAGGTCAGTTTTTTCAGGGGTGTCAATGATGGGTATTATTTTAATTATTATGTAACTATTAAAACAACTGTTGTAAGGGTTCAACTTAATGTACATCCCTTAGGATTATATTTGTAATGCAGGCCAACTCCCAAGTGTGACTAATGGCTGTAATTATTTTTTAATGTTAGCTATTATATGATGCCTTTAATGGCAATGCTCATTTAAATAGAACACGAACTTGTCTGAAATAAAAAAATATTTATAAACTGATAAATTTGCTGTGATTCATTCCCCCTTCCTAATCAATTGTTTACTCCAACTTAAGCGTGCTAATTGAAACATCAGAATATAATAGAGCTAATCAGCAGATTTATTCTTGCTTAGCCTTTAGAAATCACCGCACAAGCAACAAGTCGAGTAATTAGTGCAAATTTAAAACACTTGTCATAAAACCTAAAAATAGTCATGCAAATGGCAATAGAGTAAGTCGAGAATCTCGACGAAAGCTCTCGAGACTTCCTCAAAACGAAAGTGAAATCTGCAAAATAAGAAAAATACAAGCTTTATCAAATTTAAGGCCGACTGCTTGTTTATTTATAGGCCAAAGATGATAAATCCCAGCGAAGCTTCCAATTCCGACAATATAGACGACCACGCGCGGTCCGATTTGCATGTGTGTGTGTGCCACATTTGTGTATTTTTTTAGTACGGGCAGACAAAAGGCGAATTTATCAAACGGGGGTCATGCAAACAGCTTCTGATGTGGATGAGCCCCATCTCAATTCCCTCGATTTCGGTTCGCAATCCCAGAATCCGAAACACAAAACCCAAAAACCATGCCACTGACAATGAAACGGCAAACAAAAACACACTCCAAGGAGCACAAAGTGAACTCGTGTATATTAGTTCTCGTCACGAGCTGTTTGACATTTGAGCGGCTTTAAAGCTTAATATTTACGCTCTTTTATTTTGCAATTTCCATTTTCATCCTCACCCACATTCAATAGAACGGTGATAATAATAATAATAATGCTGATGAACGGCTATATTCAGAGTGAGACGCAATAGGTGTGTGCCTTCAGAGCTCTGTGTTTTTTCCAATAAAAATTGTGTCTTGACTCAAGGTCTCTACGGTTAAGCCATCTGAATAATAAGGGGTTTGGGTGCAGCCAATGAGAAATTATATGGGTTAAGTACTATCACATTTTTAGGGAGATATCATAATTAATATCAATGTTTTATCAACAATTCCTTGAGGTGTATATTGCTTAATATTGAATTCTTTATAAAGTAAGTAATTCTTTACTGAAGGCAAAATAATTTAAACAACTAATCTATTATTAAGTAAATTCTATATTATAATAACAGCTTATACATAATTCATTTCCACTCAATTGTGCCTCAAAGGTTGGCCCCCAAAGCCATGTACATAGAAGCACACACACCATATACATATGTGGATTCCGGAACCTTTACAGCCCCTAAGCCCATCCCTTGGCAACAGAAAAGTATTTACAGTTTGACAGAAAATTGTGCGCGGAAAGCCCTCATGTACTGGGATAGCTATTGGCACCTTCTCTCACCACCGGAACTATGACAAGTTTCCGCAAACTACACACATGTGGTTCGCCGCAGACCGACTTTCACACAGTTCATGTCATCATGGCACCACCAAACTTGGGTTTGATGTTCCTGCCGGGATCACGTGGTTCAATATGGCAGACAGTCTGTAGAACCACTTTTCCAAATACGAGTCTGAAAGTCAAAGTTAATGGCCAGCCACATCAAAGTGTTCAGCTGTCAATGCTAAGGACGATAAGCGGCCTTCAACTTTTCACCCATAACCCTCTCTGGATATACAGACATTTAATAGCTATTTGCCGAAGGCTCAAATCGATGTATGGTACGTAATTAAATTCCGTCAGCCCATGCAAAATTGTAAATTAATTACACCCTATATGCATAAATTAATTTATGGATTCCAGAATTAAACAAGACTGACTGGAGACAGCGTGAGTTAATAAAAAACAATTATGTAAATAACAAGTTCTTATATAATTAGGTTTGCTTCAGGTTTGTTTGTCAACAATATGTCATAAGGTTACAGGGTGAGAAAATAATTATATAGAAAATATTTAAAATTGTTAAATTCAGTTGCATGGGTATTTTTACTTAAAATATTAATCTTTAAATATTTTTCAGTGCTGATAAATAAATATTTTTTTTTTCCTTAGCTCTATAAAGTCTCCCCACACCCTGTAAATCCCTCTCTATTGCAACCGAGTATAACTGCGTTATAAACCAGCGAACTCAGTGGTTTACAATCTCAAGTTTTCCCTTTAATTGTTAATTAACAAGGCGGAACTTTTAATTGAAGACCAACTGTGGATGTAATTCAGATTACACTACGTTTCCACTCCACTGATAACGCTTAGCTATTTGTGTGGGAGTGTGTGCATTAATTTGAATACGACACTTGTTTATAGCGCCATTAGTTGTGGACCAGATGAGATGGGGAAAATAGTATCACAAACAGCTGCGGAGGCTGCTGTGAATCACGTATTTGCCAACGGAAATCCAGTACTATAAATAAATATATAATGCAAGGCAAGTCAATATTTATTCGCCATTGTTTATTAATAATAGTTTCTCAGTCTCTTTGTACTTTAGCTAATTCACACGTGTCCAAGGTATTACATTATTGATTATCAACAAGCAATATCGAATGATAGTTCCCAGAAGTGAAATGCTGAAACAAAAGATTGGCTTAGGCTGGCAATGTGTATATGCCAACTATTCTTGGAATTATTCACACAAAGTCTGAAAGCTTGTGTCCAGAACAACAATGGCTGAATGCCATTAAGGCATTTTTTATAACCACAAGCTTAGCTGGAAAAAATTCCCCATCAAAACAAAAATAAAGTTAATTTCAATTATGTCTGAATTCGAAACGGATTTTCCAGGAAAAGTAAAGCAGTGAGAAACCCAAGAGACCACATTCGTCACTCTGCGAGATATCTTACTTTTATTATATTTTGTCTGACCAATATTATTGTGTGTATTCACCCAACTAAAAATCAAACAAAATGTAATCAATCTCAATGGGCACCATCTGTTGCCGCTCTCAGCGGCTTAAAATCCATAAAATGTACGCAAATTGATTTCTTTTCGGGAAAGACAAACAAAAAGCAGCCAATGGACCGTTATTAAGGAGCTTAGCGAGACATTAAAAGGAAAAGTTTTCGGGGACCCACCGCCATCTCCGCGACCACAATTAAATGTCAGGCTAATGAGAAAACGGAAGCGAACAAATAAACAAGAGAACTTCGAGTGGCGGTGGCGCCACGGGGCGTATACTTAATAAAGAACTAAGCCGAAGAGAATGGGCCACCCGTGGCGTATACTTGATGTGCACGACCTACCATTTGCTGCGATGCTTGGCATTCAAATGCAGCCAACTGATGATCTCCTGCAGCTTCGAGTGCCGCTCCTCATCCTCATCCTGTTCATCGTCCTCGTCGCCCTGCTGCAGATGATACGGATCCTGAGTGTGGTCGGTGATCATGAAGGTGGGCTTGCTATACCCATAGGGCGATGTCATTTTGGTTCACCTTAAAAAACAGACACAATTCTCGCGAAATTTCGTACACTTGTCACATCTTTAATGGCCTGCGGCGCGGGGACGAAAAAGGCGGACTAAGTCTAAGCCAATTTTCACTTTATTCCTTGGCGCAAATTAATTAAAATTCAGTCAGTCGTTCGGGGCTGACTTTCCCTCTCGCGGCTGCCATAAAACTGCTGGCAGTCTCCTCTCCGCATGGCGGACACATCGGGTCATCCGTTCCCGCTGCCCCTCCCTGGTGGCCATTTGTTTGAGAACTTAAAATACAATTTACCTATGGAACACGAGCGCTGTGGGAAAAGCGTGGAAAGCGCAGCAGCAGCAGCAGCGGCAGCAGAGCAAATAAACAGCAACAACCACCCGAGAAAATCCCTTGTTGCTATTCTATTTTGTCTTGTTCTCATTTATTGACCAGCGTTTGTCTTTCTATATACTATATATCGTATATACAGGCAAACACCTTCATATGCGGATATTCTGGTCAACATTGAACTTGGCAATGGTCAGTCTCAGGAATTATTTATCGCTGTTTATGTTTTCCCCCCAAGGTGCATTTGGGATAAGTGCAAAAATAAGAATATTATGAAATTTATAGGTTGCTTTATAGGGTTCTTAACGATTCCAGAAATCGTTGTGATAAATGTAAAATTCAAATCCCAAAATCAAGACCATAATTTTCCCTTGTTTTCTATTTACTGCCTGATTAATTTTTACGATTTCCCCACTTTGACCTCAGACAATAAAATCTAAAATTAGAGCATTTTACACGACATTACAAATACAACCTTGAGGGGCCTTTTCATCAGTCCAGCCAAATTTTATCGAAGCGAACAAAAATGCATATGTACTTCAATATTTCTTGTATATTTTTATACATTTGCCAATCACAAATAAACGCTTAGATATATAGATATTCTTAAAATATATGCCAAAATACAATAAACACATCAAGAGGCGAATGCAAAAAGGACAACGTCTACAGTAAAATTCACAAAAATTAGCAATTAGATTAGGTATAATAATATATTATTAAATAGGGACTTTGGGGGGTTTTAATTACGGAGGGATTTTTAATGCCATTCAAAGACAACGTGGGCCACCAACAGATAGATAGTCATCAGGGTGATCTGTCCCAGCATCATGGGAAAAACAGTCCTCAAATACCGGGTGAACGAGAGCTTATAGCCATGTTGCTCAGCAATTCCGGCTGCAATGACATTGGCCGATGCTCCATAGAGCGTTCCATTCCCGCCCATCGAAGCGCCCAGGGTTAAGGCCCAAACTAGTGGCTGAAGTGGCAAACCCAGCGAAGGTTTGGCCACCAGCGACGTGACCAACTTGACCATCATGGCGGCCACCGGAATACTGTCCAAGATGGAGGAGGCCAGCGCCGACATCCACAGTATCATAAAGATGGCCATGGCCAGGCGATGACTCTTGCCCACCGACAGAATCACATGCTCGGTGAGCTCACCGATGCACGAGAAGATCCCCAGCCGCTCCACGCACTCCATCATCACGAACATGGCGGCGAAGAAGAGCAGCGTGGTCCATTCGATGCGGTGCATCAGGTGCTCCATGTCGTCGCGATTCAGGATGATCAGCAGCAGGATCACGCCCAGCAGAGCCACCCAGCCGAGGGGCAGGGTCCTCCAATGGGGCACGGATTGGATAAAGAAGCATATGATGACGAACATCAAAGCTCCAGCGGATTGGAGTAGCAGCGTCTTGTTTTTGATGGGATACTGAAAAGGAGAGAGGTCTCTTGATACAGGAAATCTTAGGTTATAATGATGAGCCATTACCTTCTGCTTAAGCTCATCCAGCGTGTTGGTGTAGACCTCCGAGGATCCCACGCCCTTTTGCAATCTTCTAATCGTCCTCTTGAGCTGCTTAACTTTCCCCTGAAGCGTTCCCCTGACCAACTGGGCATCCTTGGAGCAGGAGGCCACGGCATTCAGGGCCCTCTGCCACACCTTCATCTCCCTCCTCAGTTCACTCATCTCCTTGGGCTCATTGAGACGCAGTGCATCGATATTGTGATAGAAAAGACGGAGATAAACGCAGCTTTGGATGACAGCTAGGAGAACTCCAGGGAAAGTATGGGCCACAAAAGTGGGAAAGGTTACATCCTAAAAATAAAAGGGTTAATATCTTAATATCTTACATAAATTACCTTACATTATCCACAATGAAATGATTCGTGCTGACTATAATACTGATGGGATCTCCGATGGGCGTAAGGGCTCCTCCGATATTGGCGTGCACTATAATGCCCATCACCACGGGCAGGGGATCCAGCTGCATCACCTCGCACAAACGGATGGCCACGGGGGTCAGGAGCAGCACGGTGGTCATGTTGTCCAGCACACTGGACACCAGACAGGTGACCAAACAGAGGCTATAAATCATGGGCCATATCTTGCCACCCGAAATCTCGAAACAAAAAACGGCTAGGTAGTCGAAAACCCCTGTTTCCGTCAGTATCAAAATGAGCAGCATCATGCAAAAGAGTAGAGTGAGTAGCTCCATGTCCATCCACTGGATAATCTCATCCATATTGGGACGATCTGGAAGGGAGGTTAAGGATGAGTTAAAAACTTAGGTTACTTAGCCTATCAGCAACCCACCATTAAAGCAGGCCAGTGCTGTGACCGAAAGAATCGAACAGATCATGGCCACAAAGGTTCTTTCGAACAGTTCCCACACCAGCAGGGCATAGAAGATCAGCAGGATTAAACCAGCCAGGATACTGCCCGTCCTGGCATTCACTATCAGAGGATTGTAGTTGAGAATGATGGCCAAGTCCGTCTCCACATCGCTGTGGATATGCAAGCGGAATTCGCTGTCCTTCTCGGCCAGGAAATCACTTAGTTCCTGGGTCATCTGATAGGTGCGATTACTCCCGGTGGCCGGAGCACGTACCAACTCCTCTTCGTTGAGCAGAGGCAAACGCCAAGCGGGGAGAATGTCCTAGAAAATATATAAAATTATTTATACATTTTTATAAACGATTAGTTAACACCCACCTGAAACACCTTGCTGCGATTCTCGCCAACGTAAGTGGACACCTGCGGCTGCACAGTCAGAAATCCGAAGCTCAAAGTCTCATTTTCAGGGGCATCCAGCGTGGAGAGCTCCCTGAAAGCGCCATGGATCTTCAAGCGAAAGTCACCAGTGGGCTTTTGAATTAGCTTAAAAACTAAAAAATACAACAAAAATATTTTAAAAATAATTTATAATTTTTTTTAAGTACCCTAAACTCACACTTTCCCTTCTCGCCCTGCGGCACATCGATTGTCTTCTCCAGCAGATGCTTCTCGCCCACCGAGATTAGGACTACGGCGGCCAGCAGCCAAAAGAGCAGCAGACCACCCCGTTTCCACAATTTGTCCCGCTGTCGCTGCTCCTTGGAGCGCTTGGATTTGTGATGGATGCGGCGGGCCAGGGACTTGGCATTCCCTGGTCCATTGGCCGCTTCGTGGTCGGAATGGGTGGTGGCCTCGTCATCGGTGGCATTCTCATCACCTGGCCTGACCTTAATGTCCAGAAAGTCGGAGCCGGCATAACTGGAGCACGGCTCGTCCTGAATGCGATGGGAGTTTTTTATTTCGACCTCATCGTAGCCATCCTCATCCTCGTCGTCAGAGGCTCCGGCGGAGGAACCTTCAAGTGGGTGGGAGACATTCAAATAATTAATGAGCTAACTAGACCTTGGGAATGGGCTGACATTTATTTGGATGTCTGACAGTTTATTGATTTAAATGATATGGTTTTTTTGTAAGCTGAGGAATTTTACTGATATTACCTACTGTAAATAAATAAATTCCCAGATCTGATTGACTCACCATGAATGCGTTCGTTCTCCATCTGAAAACTGGCCATGCTGGGATCGTGGCGAATTTCGGCGGGCAGTGCGCGCCATACCTGTAGCGACTGTTCGGTGACCTGAAGGGCAGCCACCTGGTTGTGATGACATCCACTCCTGGGACTCCGATGCTGCAACTCGATGCTGGTCTTGTCCCGACCGGGACTATCCGGCCGCAGATTGCGTATGGTATCCCGCAGACCCATTGTCTTAGGACTTAAAACTCAAAACCGGTAGTATGGGAAATCGGGTGGCAGAGCGTGGGAGCTTTTCTCACACAGATTGTGGCAATGGCAACGGGCACGTCAGCGAGGTACAGTAGCGGACATCTTTGCCGCACACGAGGCACGAGGCGACTGAACGGAATCTTCAGCGAGCGAATATAAATCCGAGTCGCATGCGAAGCAGTTGCGGGGTTTCGGTTTCCATTCAGCCAGCCGGCGCTGCTTTCAATATTGAAAGTGAAAATGCCCCCCGACCTTCCGTTTCTACGAGGCTTTGTAGTCGCCGATTTCCAGGATGGCGCACGCGTAGAGCCATTGTTGTGGATTCCCATGTTTTGCTCGCCTCGTTCGGGGGTCACGATTCCCATCAACAAGTTTGCATTTCGCACTCCCACGATTTTCCACACTTTGCCACAGATTATTACTTATTCAAATGCATTTACTTGACCCATTAATTTCCGCCACCACCGCTTTTGAATGCACTCAATTGCTCATACGACGTGTGCGCCGTCTTCAAATGTTTATATATAAACTCTTATTCTTAGCGACTGCTGTTTAAGTTTTAATCACTCATTGACCTATGGCAATCTTCGAAAAGAATTGAAATGTTTATATTTTCTTATAGGAACAGAAATTATTTAAAGTTTTAATTAGCTTACGTTTAGCATACTTTTTGGGTTTGCCAAAAATTCGAAAATTTCTTTAATATAGGGGAGAGTGGGGGAATTTCGTCAGCATTTTTTCAAAGCTATTTTTTGTCCATCTTGAGACACGTTATCATATTTCTATTTTTATTGTTGAATGCGGTTAGCACCAAGCTTTAAAATGTGACATTCCCCTATTTTTTTAATTAGCTTGGTGATTTATAAAAAAATAAAATGTAAAACCAATATACTGGGGCAATCTCACCACACAGGGGGGTAAAATCACCACACAACTGGGGAAATTTCGTCACCTGAAAAATGTAGGGAGTTTAACGCCTGAAAATATGCTACACTGATCAAGCGTACCATTTTTGTTGACGTCCTATATTTGTTGCTGCTGCTGGTAGTCTGTTCGTTAGCCAGCTCGTCAAATATAAAAATATGTATTTAAAATAGGTGCGAATTTACCCTTAGCGTAGGGTGGCGAAATTTCCCCAGACCGTACTTTTTTAGAAATAATTATTTTTCTTGCGAAATTAGGCGCGAAGTTAAAAATCACTGACGCAGAAATGCACATTATAGCACTGTGTATTATATAAAAAATCGTGTATCTTATTCCTTTTGAATTGTGGCATACAGAAAAAATTTCGTCGAGAACTAAATGTAGCTTTTGAACTGTTAAAACACATTTAATATTATAGCTTAATTATCTTGGCCTTCTGTGCAAAACAAATGCATTGGTTGTGTCTGGCCGTCTTGAAGGACTAAAACAAAAAAATTATATATTTTTACGACTTATGGATTCCGAGATATTGCAGTTGACGAAATTGCCCCTGTGACGAAATTCCCCCACTCTCCCCTACCTACAGGAAGAGAGAAAATATGTGCACAGAATATCTTTTATAAATAACAAATATGGTATTTTAAGTCTTTACACCTGATGATCTATGTATAAATTATAAATAATTTTGGAATGGTTTTTATTCTGTGTTTATCCGTTTTGTTTATATATTTTTAATTTGTTTAAATTTATATTTGCTGTAGGGTGTTACTCACGTAAACGGTAAAGGGGCTGTCCATATATTACGTAATCATCTAGGGGGGGGGGGGGGCCACAAAATGATTACTCTAGTGCAAATTATTTTTTTTTTGTATGAAGAATTGATTACATGGGGGGGGGGTCAAAAGTCGCCGAAATTGTGATTACGTAATATATGGACAGCCCCAAACATATTACTTAATTTAAACTTTTAGATGAAAATCACTTTGAGCCCATCATGAATTTTAATGGAAATTTTTCGGTCAATCTTCAAATTTGCATCCTGCAACGACTGTAAACTGTGGGTTGATTAAACACTGTTGTGTACACAAGAAACGTGCCAAAAACGACTGTTTTAGTAAGCTTGCCCAAACATAAAAGTGAAATTATTTACACAACTTTTTGCCCTATTTATAAAAAGTTAAATGCACAAAAGACATGTTTGCACACATGCAAGGGTTTAAGCAAACGGAATTACGGCAGAATTCAGGCCTATAAAAACCGAACGCAGTGCTTCCCATGAAACACTATCACCGCTTCTAGCAAGGAGTAACAAAATGAAAATAGCCCTGATCTACATAACTGGTAAATAGTATACGGAATCGCCTTGTAAGTTTAATCAACACTCGTTCTTTGCAGTGAGCATTCTGCTCATACAGTTTGTAGAGGTTAAAGCCGATTACGATTGGGAAGATCTTCCGGATGGACCCGTCGAAGAAATAATACCCGGAGATGGAGGTGACACTATCTGGAACCCCGATCCAATGGAGCCCTGTGAGTGCGAGGATAATCCGACCACAACCGAGAGACCGACTAGAAGACGTACCAAGCGAACAACCACGAGACGAACAACAACGAGACGAACAACCACGAGGCGAACCACCAAAAAAAAGACAACCAGAAGGACTACTCGTAGAAGACACACCACAACCACTCCAGCTACACCGGATACAGATGCGCCTTCTACGACCACGGATGAAACGTGCACTTCTCCTCCAGCAACGTGCAGTTGCTCCGATCAAACTACTGCGAGCACTACAGACACAGCCCCCGACACTACTACCCCAAGAAGTCCCTGTAGCGTTGACACTTCTACTGCAATTCCTCCTTGCACCTGTCCCCAAGAAACTTCTAGTGCAATACCTACCAGTACCTGTAGCGTCGAGACTTCTACGGCACTACATACCTGTCCATGTGGCATAGAAACAACCACAGCATCGCGATGTGAAACAACAACAACAACATCCACAGCTTCCACTCCAAGATGCCCAACAACAACAACAACCCCGCGTGCTCCAACAACCACTTCCACAACAAGGGCAACGTCGACAACTACCACTCCAAGATGCCCAACAACAACCCCGCGTGCTTCAACAACCACTTCCCCAACAAGGGTCACGTCGACAACTACCACTCCAAGATGCCCAACAACAACAACCCCGCGTGTTCCAACAACCACTCCCACAACAAGGGGCACGTCGACAACTACCACTCCAAGACCCTCAACACCGACGTGTTCATGTGCTCCAATAACTTCCACACCAAGAGGCCCAACAACAACCCCGCATGCTCCAACAACCACTTCCCCAACAAGGGCTACGTCGACAACTACCACTCCAAGATGCCCAACAACAACCCCGCGTGCTCCAACAACCACTTCCACAACAAGGGTCACGTCGACATCTACCACCCCAAGATGCCCAACAACAACAACCCCGCGTGCTCCAACAACCACTTCCACAACAAGGGCTACGTCGACAACTACCACTCCAAGATGCCCAACAACAACAACCCCGCGTGCTCCAACAACCACTTCCCCAACAAGGGTCACGTCGACAACTACCACTCCAAGACCCTCAACACCGACGTGTTCATGTGCTCCAATAACTTCCACACCAAGAGGCCCAACAACAACCCCGCGTGCTCCAACAACCACTTCCCCAATAAGGGTCACGTCGACAACTACCACTCCAAGACCCTCAACACCGACGTGTTCATGTGCTCCAATAACTTCCACACCAAGAGGCCCAACAACAACCCCGCGTGCTCCAACAACCACTTCCACAACAAGGGTCACGTCGACAACTACCACCCCAAGATGCCCAACAACAACAACCCCGCGTGCTCCAACAACCACTCCCACAACAAGGGGCACGTCGACAACTACCACTCCAAGACCCTCAACACCGACGTGTTCATGTGCTCCAATAACTTCCACACCAAGAGGCCCAACAACAACCCCGCGTGCTCCAACAACCACTTCCCCAACAAGGGCAACGTCGACAACTACCACTCCAAGATGCCCAACAACAACCCCGCGTGCTCCAACAACCACTCCAACAACAAGGGGCACGTCGACAACTACCACCCCAAGATGCCCAACAACAACAACCCCGCGTGCTCCAACAACCACTCCCACAACAAGGGGCACGTCGACAACTACCACTCCAAGACCCTCAACACCGACGTGTTCATGTGCTCCAATAACTTCCACACCAAGAGGCCCAACAACAACCCCGCGTGCTCCAACAACCACTTCCCCAACAAGGGGCACGCCGACAACTACCACCCCAAGAAGCCCAACAACAACAACACCGCGTGCTCCAACAACTACTCCCACAACAAGGGGCACGTCGACAACTACCACTCCAAGACCCTCAACACCGACGTGTTCATGTGCTCCAATAACTTCCACACCAAGAGGCCCAACAACAACCTCGCGTGCTCCAACAACCACTCCCACAACAAGGGGCACATCGACAACTACCACCCCAAGATGCCCAACAACAACAACCCCGCGTTCTCCAACAACCACTTCTACAACAAGGGGCACGTCGACAACTACCACCCCAAGATGCCAAACAACAACAACCTCGCGTGCTCCAACAACCACTCCCACAACAAGGGTCACGTCGACAACTACCACACCAAGATGCCCAACAACTACTCCACTGACAACTCCTACACCTGCCTCCACAACGACCCCTTGTCCGCCCACAACGACTCCAACAAGTCCTCCTTCAACAACCCGGAGTTGTACCACTACAACACCAGCAATCACAGTTCCCACGACAACCAGGACAACACCTCGTCCGTCAACCACAACGCGTCGTCCTTGCCCTTGCCGGCCACAACCTCCCAGCCAGATTCCGCCGTGGAATTGGTGGTATCCTTTTCCAACTTTCCCCAACCCCGGATGGCCCTGGCAGCCAAACCCAGTTTTCCCGCAGTGGCCACAGTTCCCAGGATTTCCCAATCCTCAGTGGCCGCAGTTACCGGGTAATCAGCCCTGGCCGGCACCAATGCCTTCTCCTCAGTGGCCCTGGCCTTGGCCAAGACCACCAGTAGTGATTCCACCATCCAACGAATGTGAGAACATATGCGAAAACCTCTTAAAGGGAGTAAAGTATCAGGAAGATCTCATCAGAAGGTGCTTGTGTGCACGTCCATAACTTCATAAGAATCATATAAAATATGTTACTAGCTTATATACGAAATTGTTAAAATATATTTAATACTGTTTTAATAAAATGTTTAATATGTTAAAAATCGTTTTCGTGTAAGTACTTAACAAAAAATGTTTTTTTATAAAAACTTCTAGCATATTATGCTCCGGATAGCTTCCATCCATCTGCAACAACCAAGAAAAATTTTAGAAAATGAAGTGTAGTTGTACCTTAGGAACTCTGGTTACAGTTAAATTTTAACCCTACTTAAAATGCTTAAAAATAAACTCAACAAACATGATGACCATGTGTTCAAACATGCAAGTATAAATAGAATTTAAAAATATTTTTTATTTACATTTTTATATTAATATACTGAATTAATGCGCAAAAAAATTATGCAAAACAGTTTATTTTCGTTATAGAAATAGGTCAATGTGCCTGAAAGGTTTAAAGAATTTTTCAACGTTTCGCTTAACCCATTTTTCCTTTAACAACGAAGGAAAAGCTGAACTACTTTTTTTGTTGATTTCCAAATTGGCGCAGGCGCTTTTTTAGTTTTACGGATTTCCATGTTTTGCTCGACTCGTTCGCTCACCCACAAAAGCTTGGGCGCCATCCATCAACAAGTTTGCATTTTGCAGTCCGCCCCCTTTATCGACACTTGGCCAGATTATTACTTATTTAAACGCAATCATTTGACCCATTATTTTCTAGCGCCATCGCGTTTGGTTGCACTCCATTGCTCATGTGACATGTGGTCGCGCTATATATTTGTTTTCTGGCCGATTGCTTAAGAGCCATTATAAGTTGGACCCCACATTTGGACAGGTTTAATGACCAATTGTCTTGGGGATTGCAGAACTCATTCCACCTTGAATTGGCTTAAAACATTAGCTGGTGAAGAGGAAAAGTAGATTGAGGTGAGAAAAAGGAAACGATTTATGTAATCGAATTCTCAAGTACCTATTAAATTGTTTAATATTTGATGAACTAAAAACTCATAAGAAAATTGTTTCTATCAAAAATATTAATCTTGATAATATTACAATATAGTAAGAAGTGAGTAAATTAATAGAAAATAATTTTAGTGTTCCAGGGTATTCCGCGCCCAATAAACCATCACCACTCCTCATCAGAGTCAACTTATAATTTGCTGGTAATTTATCAAAATCTAGATTATTATCCTGCTGATGGATTATGTTTCGGGTCGATTAGTACCCAATTTCGAGGGGACTATTAAAGTTCGTCCTTCGTTCAGGTGAGCTTGCACATTTCCTACACAATGAGCAGATGTTAATGGCTGCCTTTTTGTTGTTTTCTTTTTTTTTTTTTCTTAACTTGTTAATACAAATACACAGTGTGCCAATTCAGAAATCCAACAAAGTATAGTGGACACACCAACAAAAACAGCTAGCAAGGCAAATAACAAGTTGTTGACACAAAGGAGGCTTTTTGGAGTGGACCAACTAATAAAAAAAATGATTTTTAATATACTTAAAAATATATATAAAAGTCCCAACAATATATATTTTATTATTGGCAAATAAAATTGTTTAATAAATAATTTTATAAACATTTTGTTATACATTGCGTATACTTAATCTGGGCATGAAGAGTCCACTTTAAGGGACACACACACGTGGTCACAAAGGGGGTAACGCTTAGACCCTGCACCCCACCTCCCCAAAAAGGGTCGGGGGTGGATTTAGTTTGGCCCTGCTCACTGGCTAGCGCGCAAAAAATAATTTTGTTATTGTGTTTTCCCTCATAAGTGGACATGACGGACCCGACGAAAGCTCATTCAGCGCTGGACGGGCGAACTGGAAAGGTCCGAGGCGGAAGATGTCATCGCCGGCAGAGCGGGCGGACTTCGTGCAGCACTTCGTACTCTTCAGACACCTCAGACAGCCTGAGCGATGGGCTGCGGCTCCTCCATGGATACGCAGACGAATCCCGTCGTCACGGAGGTCAGCTCGGAAATGCAACCTCGCCAGAATGGCGCCGCCGGAGTAATGGTAGTTGTGCGAGTTTATCCACCTCCGCAACCCTAATCAATACCCCTTTTTCGTCACTAGAATATTGTCGAGCAGTATGTGCGGCTGGACGAGCAGATCAGCAAACTGGAGGGCACCTGTCCGGGTCCGCGAATGGCCACCGCCGAGGCTTGGGTGGAGCATTTGCAGGGCAAGCACGAGGCGATGCTGGGACTGGAGGGCATGGGAGTGGCGCCCCTGCGGGAGAGGGAACGGGAAACGGAGGAGGAGAACGTGCCCCTGGCAGCTTACACGATGGGCCGGCAGGGCGACCCAATTGTGGCCAACACGCCCACCAAGGACCTGGCCCAGGTAAATGGCCCGTCATTTCCCCCTAGGACATTATTAACTTCCGTTTTTTTTAGCTCGCCTACAACCTGGGCGTAATTGGCGATGCCCGCAAGGCTTCCATGCACGAGGATTTCTTTGCCAACCTGAGCGAGTCGGCCTTGTATTTGCTCAGCATTCGTTACTACGGTGAGCTGCTGGAACACACGAAGGTGCGGCTGAAGACCCTGGTCGAAAGCTATGCGGAGTTGAACGAACTGTACGTGAGGCAGGATGGGATTATAGCGTACGTGAGCGGGGGAACGTACATGACGCGGCTGGAGGAGAGCCTCGACGAGCAGCTGGAGGCGGCCAGGGATACCAGAGATAAGCTGGGCAGCGCCCTGGAGCAGTGGCGCATCTGCGGATTACTGCTAAGAGCAGCTGCCAACTCCTCCACGCAGGCATTGAAGCAATGGCGACAGCTGGGCAGGATGATGTGAGTAGCAGACAGGGGATTAAGTAGTACTGATTGACATGTAATTCCTCCATAGAGATCCCAAGCAGAAGCTGCAGTGGGCCTTGGACTGCCGCAGTCTGCTACACGCCTCCATGATTTCCCTGGAGGCGGCTCATCTGGCTCTGCCGCACGTGGAGCTGAAGTACATGAGTCATCGCCAAGTGCTAGCCGTCAAGCACTGCAATACCTACCTGATCACGGACATAGCCAACAAGGCGCGGTGAGTTAATACATTATTATTATCCAGAAACTTCTCTAAATCAAGGCAAATCCCTTTCAGTTACGAACACACCACTCGCGTCTTTACCAGCTACGAATCGAATACGTCCAAAACCTGCACTTGGCTCTACGAGACCTTCAACAACACTCTGCGTCCCGACTTTGACAAAGCGGAGGAGACTGTTAGCCGGCTGTCCAAGACGCTACGTGATCATCGCGAGGAGGTCTTTGGCACAGTGCGCAAATGACAAGAAACCAATTTGCTCAATATTCTGGGTTTTTTGTACATTACTTTAATAAACAGTAGGCATAACTTTAGTACCAATAGCTCTTGGCCGGCGTGCGTTCCTCCTTGATGCCCATTTCCTCCATGATGTCCATCTCAAAGGTGGACAGCTTGGGCTGGAAGGTGATCTCGCCCACAACAGCGCCTGAAATGGTCAGAAAATGATTCTTAAACATGAAGAGAAATGATATCCAATGAAATCCCTTACCAGGCGTATCCTTCTCCCTTTCGATATAGGCATTTGGTGTCTTGTAATCGTGCGTCTGGTTGTTTGTCTCCGGAACGGGTATGATTCTGCCCGATCTCAGCGACACACGCACCTTCTCGCCCTCCTCCGTGAAGCGCCACTCGAAGTCAGTGCCCTGCAGATCCGAGGGATCCACCAGACGGATGTCCTTGGTGACATGCAGCGGTGCCTCGGACTTGATTATGATGCCGGGGAACTCCTTCTCGCCGCCCACCTTGCGGTAGTGCCAGTTGAGTCCCTCCACAATGACCCAGTTGCGCTCGGGGATCACCTGGGTGACGATTCCCTGCTTTCCCTTGTCCTTGCCCACCAGGACTTCGATGCGATCGCCGCGGAAGAAGCTCCAGTCCTCTGGAAGGTTTAATTAAATGGGTAAAAATTGATTTTAAGGATTGTGGTGCATCATTTCCTCACCAATTGGTTCCACCAGCACATGGCGACGCGCTGTTCCGGGCATATTTTGTTGGCGGAAGTGACCCGTCCATGAGCGATTTGTGGTGTAGCGGAATCGCTTGCGCTCCACTGTGCGGGGCAGGTAGTTAATTTCCTTCGGAGTTTGCCAGTACACCTGTTTGAAATTAATTGAAAATATTTATTTTTTTAATGCAAATATCTGTTACGTGAGCCGCTTTGCAAAAGTTCTCCAATGAAAATGGCTTTTGCGGTTACCTGCTTTTTGCTGCGCTCGATGTATTCCTTGGGCAGATTGGAGAAGTTCTTCAATTTGCTGGCCAAATATTGTGTTATACGCATTGTGTAAGTTTTATTTAACAATTAACAAAAACTAAGAAATTAAATGCGGCTTGCAATCAGCTGTTGGAACCTGAAGAAGAGCCAGTCACAGCGAAACGTGGATAAGGTACTTGTTTTGAATGTTTATGCGGCAACAAAAATCATGAACAAAAATGATTAATTAATAGAATTAAAACTGGTTTTTAATTTCTTTATCAGCATTTATATTTAATTATATATATATTTTATAATTTTCTATATTTTAAGAATTATTTTCCACATAACGACTAACGTGTAAACTCCTTTCGTTGTGACTGGCAAACCCGCTAAGAAGAAGCAGCTGTTATTTGTGCTGCTCTTGGGTTTTTTTATCGCTCGCCGCAGCCCTAAATTGCGATGCAAACCGGCTTATTATAAACAAAAAGGTAAATGCTAGACCATATAAATGTGGGCACGTGCAGGTGCAGCTCCATTGGAAGACGAGCTCGCTTGCGGAGACGTCTGTTCCATCCGCCCGAAAAGAGGCCTCGCAGCGCTTAGTCACATCCATATCGCAGCCGCACGCACGCACACCCTGATAACCCAGTTCCTGCCCAGAAATAAGTTATCGAGAATAACAAGCAATATGTCCCACCACATAGATATGGAAGACCACGCCGATCCGGAGCCCGTGCTGCTCTCCAAGCACGCCAAGAACCTGCTGCGGTTCCTCAATCTCCTGCCTGCTCGCATGGCCTCGCATGATAACACCAGGTAGGTGGATTCTTTCATTATTCTTTTTATCATTTAACTTGGTTTCTTGGATCCCCAGGAGCACCATTGTGTTCTTTGCGGTCTGCGGCCTGGATGTGCTGAACTCGCTGCATCTGGTGCCGCCACAAATGAGGCAGGACATCATCGACTGGATCTACGGAGGATTGGTGGAGCCACGCGACAACGAGAAGAACTGCGGTGGCTTCATGGTGAGCATAAATTCGCGTCTGTCAGGTGAACAAACAGCCCGTTGGCAAGCTAAACAAGCTTCCTCTCGAATTCCTTATCTCCATACGTGGCCAGGCAGCAGACACTGCGGCAGACCTTGTCGCATCCCCACATATTTGTTGTTTATCCACTCAGTTGATACGGAGTCACTCGCACTTCCTTCTCTGAAAAGCATCCGCTAAGCTTTTATTCGGAAGCTACAACATAAATTACCAAGAAATTGTTATCATAGGATAATTTATACAATTTATACCATTTCTTTTTTAGAATTTACAGCGCCACGTTTATTTTTATTTTCCCATCACACCATATAAATCTACCTGCTTGCACATACAATACCTATAGAATTAATAGCACCGAAAGATGCCAGTTATAAATTAAAAGAATTCTTAAGTGGAGTTTAGTTACTCATATGTTTTTTATTAGAGGTCAGCAAACCCCTTTAAAAATATGATTTAATGATTCATAAATACTTATTGGATCTACGAATTCAAAAACAAGTGAATCAAAGTTATAATCTTTCGAAAATAATAATAACTTAACTTATTACAAATCCCCTTATTAATCCATTAAATAATTAATTTCAAAGTCAACTCAGCGAGCTCACGCTGCTATTCTTCCGACCTCCATTGTTCAAATATGCATAATTGTAGGGGAGTTCTCCATTTGCGCAGCAGCTCGATTTACCAGAACCCACCCCACCCCACTTACACCTTGGTTTTATCGCGCCACGCTTTATCAGCGACGCTGGGCAACATGCAAAACCACTTTAAGATAGATAGATCAATTAATTGCGCTACTCTTTGCAGGGCTGCCGCGCCATGGTGCCGAAAAGCGAGGACGCCGAGATCTTGGAGTGCATGCGCAAGTATCAGTGGGGCCACCTGGCCATGACGTACACCAGCCTCGCGGTGCTGGTCACCCTGGGCGATGATCTGTCCCGCCTGGATCGCAAGAGCATTGTGGATGGGGTTTCGGCGGTTCAAAAGGCCGAAGGCAGCTTTAGCGCCTGCATCGATGGCAGCGAGGATGATATGCGCTTTGTTTACTGCGCCGCCACCATCTGCTACATGCTGGACTACTGGGGCGACGTGGACAAGGAGGCCATGTTCCAGTTCATCACTCGCAGCCTGCGCTACGACTACGGTTTCAGCCAGGAGCTGGAGGGCGAGGCGCATGGCGGCACCACCTTTTGTGCCCTGGCCGCACTGCATCTCAGTGGTCAGCTGCAGCGACTGGATGCCGTTACGGTGGAGCGCATGAAGCGTTGGCTTATCTTCCGGCAGATGGACGGCTTCCAGGGGCGGCCCAATAAGCCGGTGGACACGTGCTACTCCTTCTGGATCGGCGCCTCGCTCTGCATTCTGGACAGCTTCGAGCTAACCGACTACGCCAGGAATCGGGAGTTCATCCTGAGCACCCAGGACAAGCTGATCGGCGGCTTTGCCAAGTGGCCGCAGGCCACGCCAGATCCATTTCACACTTACCTAGGCCTCTGCGGACTGGCCTTCACCGGCGAGCCCGGTTTGAGTGCCGTAAATCCCAGTCTGAACATGTCCATGGCCGCCTACGCTCACCTGCAGCACCTGCACGAGAAGTGGCGTTCGGAAGACGGTCGAGGGGACGAGGATCTCGGCCTGAGCTCCGCCGCCAGGCAGCAATTGCAGCTGACTAAAGGTGGCGAGGCGAAATCCACTACAACGACTACCTCCAACTCGCCATTGATTCCGGCACAATGATGGGAAACCGCATGAAAGTCCAAGGAAAACGTTAAAGCACACTATTGTATTTATATTGGCCGCATTTTAGCCACGCTTTTTTACCTGTATTTTAATGCCAAGAAAAGCACGAGCTTTTGGAGAGAGCGATGAATAAGTAAGTATGTTTATTGTACAGCCTAGATTAGTGTTAACAATGTGTAAGATTAAGCTTAAAGGTAAATTAAAGCGTCCCATGCTGAGGCATGTATTTACAGCGAAAAGCCTCCTTGGGTTCATTGGTCCGGAATTGGGGTTGAAAATCTCATACCTGCAGGAAGAGGCGGTGGTGCTGCAAGCTGGGCATGTAGCCCATGCCGGGCCGATCGATGTGCACACGCCCGCGGAGTGGGGCGAGCACCCGTTCGGTGACCAGTGGACAGCGCTGCACCATCAGGGACTGCAGCAGCGGGCAACTCTGGGTGAGGGCGCTGCGGAAACGAAAGGAAAAACGAAGTGGAGGCTAGTAAACAAGGAAATCGCTGGGATAGAAGTCGTTCAGGTTGTACGCATTGTGTCCCACATCCTGCGGCGGCCTGTCGATGAAGAGACGCCGCTGGCGGAGCGGTGCCAAGGAGCGTTCCGTCACCCGTGGACAACGGCGGATGAGCAGGGTCTGGAGGCGCGGACAGTGCACTGATAGAGCGCTAAAAAGATACGCAGATGCGGATGCAAATAGGTCTCCCCAGAAACAACACACACGGACACACAGGATTACAGACAACGAGTCACATCTCTCAATGATTACTTACTGCACTCCATAGTCGGAGATGGCGGCGCAACCGATCAGGTTGATGTGCTCCAGCTCGCGGCAATAGTTGCCAATCTGGATGAGCACTTGGTCCGTAACACTGGGCGTATTTGCAAGCGACAAAACGGTGAGCTTGTTGAGCTTCCGGAAGAAGATAATCAGGCAGCGCTCGCCAATGGCGCCGCAGTACGAGATGTCGAACTCCACCAGCTTGCTCTGATGCAGCGTCAGGGCGTCGACGGCTCCGGTGGTCAGCCACTGGCACTTGGACAGCTTCAGGACGCGCAATCCCTTGCACTCCACGATGATGGGCTGCAGCGAGAGGGCCGTGATATTGACGCACTCGTTCAGGTTGACGGCCCACAGGCGCTGCTTGTTGTTCGCCAGCAGAGGCAGCAGCAGCTCATCCGTCAGCCAGCGGCAGCAGGCCAGGTGGAGCACCTCCAGCCGTCGGCAACAGCGGGCCAGCACCCGGAAGCCCACATCAATATTGCTTGTGTTGTTCCCGGAGAGATGCAGCTCCTGCCGCTTTTCCAGGGCGGCCTCTACGAAGCGCTGCGCGGTACGCGAACAGCAGCGCAGGTTGAAGAGATCCTTGAGCGACAGGTGGACGGCCACCTGGGGGATGAGCACGTCGTCCCAGCAGACATCGAACAGCGATTTGGGTGCCGCAGAGGACGGAGTGAAAAGTGGCCTTGGGCTGGGCGCTCGTGCCTGCGGCCCACCACTGGCCATGGCCACCAGGTGGGCCTCCTCCTCGGGGTGCAGGGTGCACATGCTGCCGCCTCCGGTTACGTGATCTGCCCACAAACAGGCACAACAAACGCAATCCTCAGCTGCACGGCGAAACGCAATTGTGTTGTTTACTTGCCAGCAATCAGCTGAGCCTTTGCCATTCACACAAAACCAATCAACAGGGCCCTTCAAGTCATATGTTACCCAGCTGCGGTATTTTTAGCAGTATTTTCAAGGTGTGTAGAAAACATGTAGAAACTATGTAAAACGATTTTTAGTTTACTTCGTAACGGTTAGGTGACCCCGATCATTTCTTTTAAACCAATTCTATCTATATTTCCTAAATAAATAGTATTTCTTACTGTTACAAAAAGGATTTTTTATATTTCTGCTCTTCAAATAATCTATTTATTTAACAAATTTAGTAAGAAATACCAGTATGGTCCCGGATCCAGTCCAGGTGGTAGGTTACGCGCTGGAATCCAGCAGGAGCACCCCACGTGCAGCCGGTGGCGGAAACGAAGTTGCTGACTCCCACCAACTTGTTGCCGTCGTGTGTGACCAGGGGACCGCCGGAGTCTCCTCCGCAGATGGACTTTCCGTCGACGTTGCGGGTGCAAATGATATTATCGCCCTTGTTGAGATAAGTCCAGTTGCACTCTTCGTTGGCGATGATCTGGAGGTCGACGCACTGCAGCCAGTCGGGGAGTGGGCTGCCATCGTAGGTTCCACCCCATCCACAGGCCACAGCCCACCACTCATTGTAGTCATTGTAGCGATCGTTGTAGCTGGGCAGCTCCACCTTGTTGACCATGTGCCAGAAGTCCACGTGGGGGATGCGGATCAGAGCGATATCAGCGTTGGCATGCTTGATGAAGTCGCCGTTTCCGACGGTGTGGGTGAACTGGGCGTTGGTGCGCCAGGTGGCTCCAAAGAAAACTGTCACGGAAGCGGCATCTCCGATGCAGTGTTCCGCAGTCAGGACCCAGGTGTTGCCGATGATCGAGCCACCGCACCACCAGCCTCCGCTGAAGCTAAGACCCACCGTGTAGGGTGCCTTACCCTCGGTAGCGGGATATCCGTTGGTGATACGGCCCTCCATCTTGATAGCCTTGGGAAGGTCCTTGAAGAAGACCTTGTCGTCGAGGGCGGCGACCGAGGCCACGGCCAGAGCCAGGATAGCTAGGAACACCTTCATGTCGATGTCGATACTGACTTCTGATCCCGAGGGTCAGCCTTTTATAAGCCTTTGGGCCCAGCTATCCCTATCACCAACTTAAAGGGGCTCGTAAATATTCCTCAAGACTCCCATAAACGATGTCATCGATAAAGACGGAAAGCCACTTTGCTCAGTGCTCTTTAGCGGAAGAAGCCCACTAAACTTTAAATCCAAATGGTTATATGTGAAGCCTACCTCATTTAACAGATTTACTATATTTAAAACAGCCTATAATGGAACTGTTAATAAATAAATAAAAAACTTAATCTATACGCGGAACAAATGTTTTGGGTCTATAATTTATTTTGCATACTTTTTATACCCTTGGTGAGGGGTATTAAATGAGTGGATCTAGTGGGTCTTTCGTCCGTCCGTTTGTACTATATTTTATCGCATTCTATTTACACTTTGTGATATACATTTTATTTATTTCAAAATTAAATTTTACAAAAAACATTCGACTATTTTATATAGCTTCCATAGAACGAAAGAAACTAAATGTAATATTTTTTAAATACTGGTTATTTTTAATTTGATCAGAACGATCTTGAAGGGTATATAAGCTTCAGCTTGCCGAAGCTTCATTTTTTATGTTTATTAAATTTATAACTTTGTTCGTTAGCACGCTCCGTCTATGCTATCTAATCATAATTTTAATTTAAAATTTACAGTGATCTCTCGCATGAATTGTTTTCAATATTCAATGTTTATCAACAAACAATAAAAAACTTCCACCCTTACTGTATAAAGCATTTTTAGTTTGGTGAAATTTTTAAGGCATGAGCAACCTCGTGAACTTGTTTATGTCTGCTTACTGTCATGATAAGAATAAACGTGAGTACTCTCTAAAAACCAACTGTTGCCAGGGTAAACTATAGAATCCTCTTCAGCGATCCTTCTCATGACTTTTATTATCTTTCTATTTAATTAATAGGTGAAGTATGACCAATTAGTCAATTAGAAACAACTAAAACACTTTGTCCAGACTATGAGTACCACAATACTAACTACTCTGTTACAAAAATGTTTAACGTATCATGGATAGCTCAATATAAAAACCAATATATATAAAAGCGCACTTCAAAACATTCTGATTTGCAACCATATTTATAAGCTAGTTTTATAAATTAAAGCAAATTGCAAATTTGTTGATAAAAATGTAAATTTTTTTATTTTTTAATTTGTTTGTTAATTTGTTTATTTTTAAGTTTTTAAGAAATGCATTCATTTTGGCATCGAAGTATATCACTCATACGTACTGTTGCCTTTGATCAAACGTTTCTACCATGTCTTCACAAATAAATTTCTCCACTTAGGCATAACTAGAATGGACACGCTAATTCCCAACTTTTAGTTATTATATTCGTCTATTTAACTCGTCTAGCGATCCGGATCAAGAATATATAATCTTGATAGGATACATATTTCATATGCCTTCCAATTTTCTATCAATAGTACGGAATACTTTAAAAAACTTTACGAACTGCTTTTCAAATGCTCTATTTATTTAAGGAATTTAGTAAGAGATGCCAGTGTGGTCGCGGATCCAGTCCAGGTGGTAGGTGACGCGCTGGAATCCAGCGGGAGCTCCCGACTGGCAGCCGTTGGAGGAGACGAAGTTGCTGACTCCCACCAGCTTGTTGCCGTCGTGTGTGACCAGGGGACCGCCGGAGTCTCCTTGGCAGATGGACCTGCCGTCGACGGTGCGGGTGCAGATGGTGTTGTCGCCCACGCTGCCGTAGGTCCAGTTGCACTCGTCGTTGTGGACGATCTGGAGGTCGACGCACTGCAGCCAGTCGGGCAGGGGGCTGCCGTCGTAGGTGCCGCCCCATCCGCAGGCCACGGCCCACCACTCGTTGTAGTTGTTGTAGCGGTCGTTGTAGCTGGGCAGCTCCACCTTGTTGACCATGTGCCAGAAGTCCACGTGGGGGATGCGGATCAGGGCGATGTCGGCGTTGGGGTGCTTGATGAAGTCGCCGTTTCCGACGGTGTGGGTGAACTGGGCGTTGGTGCGCCAGGTGGCTCCGTAGTAGACGGTCACGGAGGCGGCATCTCCGATGCAGTGCTCGGCGGTCAGGACCCAGGTGTTGCCGATGATCGAGCCACCGCACCACCAGCCTCCGCTGAAGCCGAGACCCACCGTGTAGGGGGCCTTGCCCTCGGGGGCGGCGTATCCGTTGGTGATACGGCCCTCCATCTTGGTGGCCTTGGGCACGTCCTTCACGAAGACCTTCTCGTCGAAGGCGGCGGCCGAGGCCACGGCCAGAGCCAGGATAGCTAGGAACACCTTCATGTCGATGTCGATACTGACTTCTGTTCCTGAGAATCAGCCTTTTATACGCAACCCATCTGGAGCTTAGTTCGTAAATATCCCTCGAGAGGGTCATAAATGATGTCAGTGATAAGGAACCAAGACAGGAACCAACTTCTGTGGTCCCCAAAAGTTCCATAAATCCAAACGGTTGTATCAAAGCCAGTGAAATCAATAATTAATTTAAGAAATCTTTATGTTCCTTTCATATTTATGGTGATCGCATTTAATTATAATGCACCGAAATGGGCACGGCTACTTAAAAAGTTGACTGTCATTTTCGATTAGATTAACTTTAGTAAATCGTATAATAGTCATTGACAGCAATGAATATTCAGGGGGTATAGTATAAATCTATAAATTATTATTTGTGTTATCCACTAATTCATTATGTATTAGTTTATCTGCTATGAAGCGATCTATTTGTTTTTTAAAACCTACAAAAATCTATTATTATATAAATCTGATTAAATAATTGATTAGAAATTTAAAGGATGTTTCCAATTTGAAGGAACATTAGTAATTTAGATTATAACTGGCAAACATCTCCACAGCAATGAGCTTGCACTATTTTAAGTCATAGTTATCTTTATCAATGGAAACACAAATTATGAATTTGAGATTATATTTAAATTTTTTAATTGATAAGAATATGGAAAGTTTTATAGATGTACTTTAAAGTTAAGATACGTGAAAGTTAAGATTTGGTTTTGCCACATGCGCAAAACCCTAATCTTATCGAAGGTTGGTCCCAGAAGTAAACAAATCCCTCTGATTCAATCGAGAGCCAAACTGAGATATTTATAAGTGGGAATGGGCCAGATAAGGATTAATATGAAAATTAAAGGGTGGCGGAATTGTTTTAATATTGGTATCAATGAATTTTTAATTTTATCTATAGAGAAACACAAAAGCCATCGAAAATTTCAACAGCCGCTAGATGGCGTCAGTAGGTTTAATGACTGCATATCTTTATCTCCCTCGCACTCCCTTCACCTGAGTAAGGGGTATCCGATAGTCGATGTTCTTGACTATAGCGTTCTATCTTATTTTATTAAGGGAACTCAACATTATAAAAGCAATTAAATTTCCGCTTTTTTTGTACCCAAAGTTGCATGCAAAGTTTTAAAACTAATAAAAATCTGGTTTCATATACTGAGCCAAATATAATTCCTGATATCTACACACAAAAAAAAGCATGTTCCCGTAAAACCGAAATGCCCATGTAAATTTCAGGACATGCAAAACCCATATCGTTTTGACATGAAATACTCTTTTCGAGCAGGTTAAATTTAACTGACCGCTTATCAAATTAAAATTGATCTTAAATATTGTAAAATCGATCTACGTATCATATTCATTTTTTTTTTTAGTTTTCGAACCCGTTCCTCGTGACTATGAATTCAAAAAAACACTCCTTAGTTAAATGCAAGACAGTTTATTTCAAGAACGAAACGCAGCTGCTTAGTAGGAGATGCCGGTGTGGTCGCGGATCCAGTCCAGGTAGCTGGTGACGCGGGTGAAGCCGTCGGGCAGGCCCGAGGTGCATCCGTTGGAGGCCACGAAGGAGGTGACGCCGACCAGCTTGTTGCCGTCGTGGAGGACCAGTGGGCCGCCAGAGTCGCCGGCGCAGGTGGACTTGCCGTCGGGGGTGGAGGTGCAGATGACATCGTTGGTGATCACATCACCGCCATAGACGGCGCGGCAGGAGTCGGTGCTGATGATCTGGGAGTCCACGCAGTTCAGGTAGTCGGAGACGCCGCAGCTGTCGCATGGCCTGCCCCATCCGGAGGCCAAAGCCCACCAGCCGTTGAAGTCGTTGTAGCGCTCGTTGCCATTGGGCAGCTCCACCTTGTTGACCAGGTGCCAGAAGTCCACGTGCGGGGTGTTGATCAGCGAGATGTCGTTGTTCAGGTTGTTGGTGTTGTAGTGCGCGTGCTGACGGAAGCTGCCGCTGCCCACGTGGTGGGTGTACTGGGCCTGGAGGCGCCACAGGGCACCGTAGTAGATGGTCACGGAGTCGGCACCGTGGGTGCAGTGAGCGGCGGTCACCACCCAGGTGTTGCCAATGATCGAGCCACCGCACCACCAGCCACCGCTGCCGCTGCTGAAGCCCAGACCCACAATGTAGGGCACCTTGCCCTCGGAGGCAGCGTATCCGTTGGTGATACGACCCTCAATGGAACCAGATGGGGTTCCCACCACGGCATCCTTCAGGGGCACCGGCTTCACCTTCTGGGGCAGAGCGGAGGCGCTGGCAATGGCCACGGCCAGGACAGTTAGGAACAGCTTCATGTTGTCTTAGTCGAGTACAACTGAATACTCCGGCTGTCTGCGGCAGTGATTTATATACCCCACCATATCGGGGAAGATAGATCTCTTTCCTGGCCACTCGAAAGTTCAGTCCACTTGGGCAATCTTATCTAATTCATTTCGCACGCCTCCAACATTCGGCACTATCATTACAGGGTACTCTCATCCAACCATCCACCCATCTACCCATCCGATCCGCACACTTTCCGGCTCTTGAGGAGTCCCAGTCCCCCACCTCCACTCATTCATTAAAAGATTACGCCGCCCTATCGACTTGGACGTGCGGCCACTCGGAGCTGATCTCCTGATAACTCCCGATAAGCACCCATTCATGCCCCGAGCCACAACTAACTAACTGAATGGCCCACTCGAACAGAAGCGCGGAAAGATTAAGGAACAAGTCCTTGGCAAGGCCAGTATTAAACAGGAAATTTGGGAATTCATAAACAGTTTTGTTAATAATTAAGCATTAATATTAATAAAACATTACTAACTCAGAAGTATCTTAAATATAAATATTCATTTATTTTGTAATTTAAAACAACTATGGTTATGGAGGGAAGACTTTAGAACCAATTTTATGCTGCATACTTTAGGAATACCAAATTTTCTTTCATTTTTCACCCGAGAAGGGGGGATTTATACCCCATTTCTCCTTCGTGGATCTGCGCGAGGTATTAAGTATATTTATCCAACAGGTTTTTTAATGTAATTAAAACAAATTTTAAGCGGGATACAAAACTAAAAGTGCTTATAGGGGATTTCAAACTGTAATTGAAAATCATATGCCATTAAATAACTTTATTTGTTTTCCAAGAACACTTTCCTTTAAATAAAATGTTTTATTCACATGTATAATTTTTTTATTTCCAAACCTTAATTTAAACTATAACTTAATCTTTCCAATTAGTACCCGCTATTAAGAAAGATTCACAAAGCTAACATATTTTCATTAAATTATAGACCTTAGAGAACAGATTCTCTTACGTCATGTTTTTACGTCATAAATCATTCTAGCATGGTTTATAATATAAAGTTTATATTTATATTTTCATTATTCACATTTTCAGGTATCTAAAACCTTAGGACTAGCAAGGAAACAGCCGTTTTGCTGCCAATGAAGTTCAAATAAAATCTTATTAATAAATTAAATATTATCTGCCTTCAAAGTGGTTTAAAAGATCCAATTAAAATATGGATAGTCCCAAAAACATCCAATAAATAGTCACAGAAAGTTATGTTTTATGCATTTGATTTATTTAAAAAAGGTAATAATCGAGCTTAGTAGTAAGCGACGCCGGAGTTGTCGCGGATCCAATCCAGCTGGTTGGTGACGCGGGTGAATCCGGAGGGCAGGCCAGCGGTGCAGCCGTTGCCGGAGACCCAGGAGGTGACTCCCACCAGGCGGCCGCCGTCGTGGAGAACCAGGGGGCCGCCGGAGTCGCCGGAGCAGGTGGACTTGCCACCGGAGGTGGACACACAGAGAATGCCATCGGGCTGGTTGCCATAGGTGCGGGAGCACTCGGAGTTGCTGATGATCTGCAGGTCGACGCACTCCATCCAGTCGGGCTGGGAGCCGGCGGTGGTCAGACCCCATCCGCAGGCGACGGCCCAGGAGTTGTCGTACATGTTGTAGCGGTCGTTGAAGGTCGGCAGCTCCACCTTGTTGACCAGGTTCCAGAAGTCCACGTGCGGGGTGCGGATCAGGGCGATGTCGTTGCCGTTGTTGTTGGGCCAGTTGTGGTTCTGGATGAAGTTGCCGCTGCCGACGGTGTGGGTGAACTGGGCGTTGGTGCGCCAGCTGGCTCCGTAGTAGATGGTCACCTGGCCGGCTCCGTTGGTGCAGTGAGCGGCGGTCAGGACCCAGTCGTGGGCAATGATGGAGCCACCGCACCACCAGCCGCCGTTGCCGCTGAAGCCCAGACCCACGGTGTAGGGGGCCTTGCCCTCGTAAGCCGGGTAGCCGTTCACGATGCGGCCATTCAGCTTGGTGTCCTTGGTCAGATCCTTGGGGTGGACCTGCTGGACAGTCTCGGCGGAGACGGCGGCCAGAGCCAGAGCGAGCACAACGAACACTTTCATGGTGAATGGATCACTTGTTGTCTCCTCCAGTCGGGCCTCTGCTTTTATTGCCCCTCCTTATCGCTGTCTGGAGTAGCCCCCACTCGGCGTTATCCGTTCTCTAAGGGTTCATCGCAATTTCGCGAGCTGATACCAATGGAAATTAATTGATAACGCCCCTAGGAACATCTAGATAGCAAACATTTTAATTTTTGGCGGTTTACCCATGGAAAAGTCTGGGAAGACGAAGTTTGCCCCTTTTTTTAAACCATTATCAGTAGTACATTTTCATTTTTGACGGTTTACCCATGGAAAAGTCTGGGAAGTCGACGTTTGCCCGTTTTTTTTTAACCAATTTGACTAATCTTTCTTATCTCAACTATATGACATAATCATGTGCGGATCAACGGGGTATCTCAATATTATGACGATTTTCTTATGGAAAAATTAAATCAATTCAACATTCTAAAATGAAATGAAGCATTTAGGAAAAAATTGATACCCTTTTAATGTAAAAATTATATTACCGAAATATCGTTTTAACGTTTTCGAGCATATCAAATTTAAGTGGCCGCATATCAAGTTAAAATAGATATTACATAACTTAAAGTCGATCATCGTTCCATATCGTTTTTTTTGGGTGAAGATTGCCAAGTAAATTGACCAACTTATTATATGTCAGCAATATAATATGTGAGATGTATCTTAGTAGTAAATAATCTTAACTAAAGATGTCATCAATGTTGTCCCATTATTACTTGCATATGTTAAACCATTTTTTAAACAACAACCCGAATCGCACTCAAAGTTTTTATCTAATCAATAAACCATTTCCTTTAACTTTCGGACACCATTAATAGTTCATCATTATATCAAAATGATAACCAAACCTTCAAAACCACAATAATTATTTTGCATGCACATCTTTATTTATAAAAGCTTAGTAGTAAGCGACGCCGGAGTTGTCGCGGATCCAATCCAGCTGGTTGGTGACGCGGGTGAATCCGGAGGGCAGGCCAGCGGTGCAGCCGTTGCCGGAGACCCAGGAGGTGACTCCCACCAGGCGGCCGCCGTCGTGGAGAACCAGGGGGCCGCCGGAGTCGCCGGAGCAGGTGGACTTGCCACCGGAGGTGGACACACAGAGAATGCCATCGGGCTGGTTGCCATAGGTGCGGGAGCACTCGGAGTTGCTGATGATCTGCAGGTCGACGCACTCCATCCAGTCGGGCTGGGAGCCGGCGGTGGTCAGACCCCATCCGCAGGCGACGGCCCAGGAGTTGTCGTACATGTTGTAGCGGTCGTTGAAGGTCGGCAGCTCCACCTTGTTGACCAGGTTCCAGAAGTCCACGTGGGGGGTGCGGATCAGGGCGATGTCGTTGCCGTTGTTGTTGGGCCAGTTGTGGTTCTGGATGAAGTTGCCGCTGCCGACGGTGTGGGTGAACTGGGCGTTGGTGCGCCAGCTGGCTCCGTAGTAGATGGTCACCTGTCCGGCTCCGTTGGTGCAGTGAGCAGCGGTCAGGACCCAGTCGTGGGCGATGATGGAGCCACCGCACCACCAACCGCCGTTGCCGCTGAAGCCCAGACCCACGGTGTAGGGGGCCTTGCCCTCGTAGGCCGGGTAGCCGTTCACAATGCGGCCATTCAGCTTGGTGTCCTTGGGCAGATCCTTGGGGTGGACCTGCTGGACAGTCTCGGCGGAGACGGCGGCCAGAGCCAGAGCGAGCACAACGAACACTTTCATGGTGAATGGATCACTTGTTGTCTCCTCCAGTCGGGCCCCTGCTTTTATTGCCCCTCCTTATCGCTGTCTGGAGTAGCCCCCACTCGGCGTTATCCGTTCTGTAAGGGTTCATCGCAATTTCGCGAGCTGATACCAATGGAAATTAATTGATAACCCGCCTAGGAACATCTAGATAGCTAACATTTTAATTTTTGGCGGTTTACCCATGGAAAAGTCTGGGAAGACGAAGTTTGCCCCTTTTTTTTAACCATTATCAGTAGTACATTTTAATTTTTGACGGTTTACCCATGGAAAAGTCTGGGAAGCCGACGTTTGCCCCCTTTTTTTAACCAATTTGACTAATCTTTCTTATCCCAACTTTATGATATAATCATGTGCGGATCAACGGGGTATCTATTAGAGCCCTGCATGAATGGATCCAATGAATTATTTTGAATTTTTTTTGTTATATGAATGAATTAATTAGAATTTTGGAGTTTAATAGAATTGAATGAATTTGAATTTTGAGTTTAATAGAATTGAATGAATGAATGGCATGAATTCCGAAATAATTCAAACGACAATTTATTTTGAAGAAGAAAGGGCCATAATTTTGTGATTAAATCTGCCTGAATTTTATTTACTATGCAGTTAACATTGATTTGTTAAAAATTTTCCACTTTTTGTTCTCAAAAAAAAACAGAAAAAAAATCTGAAAAATTCAAAAAATTCATAAAATAATTCATTCAATTCATTCAATTCGAAATGAATTAGAACAACATTCAATTTATTTCACATAGAATTGAATTAAACAAATCAGAAATTTCATGGCATACTATAATAAAACAAAAATTGAATGATTCATGCAGGGCTCTAGTATCTAAATATTATGACGATTTTCTTATGGAAAAATCATATCAATTCAACTTTGTAAAATGAAATGAAGCATTTAGGAAAAAATTGATACCCTTTTAATGTAAAAATTATATTACCGAAATATCGTTTTACGTTTTCGAGCATATCAAATTTAAGTGGCCGCATATCAAGTTAAAATTGATATTACATAACGTAAAATCGATCATCGTTTAATATCGATTTTTGACCAACTTATTATATGTCAGCAATATAATATGTGAGATATATCTTAATAGTAAAGAAACTTGACTAAAGATGTCATCAATGTTGTTCCATGCTATGCTAACCCATTTTTTATCTTATCAATAAATAATTTCCGCTTCCCGACACCATTATTAGCTCATCATTATATCAAGATTATAACCGAACCTTAAAAAACCGCAATAATTATTTTGCATGCACATCTTTATTTATAAAAGCTTAGTAGTAAGCGACTCCGGAGTTGTCGCGGATCCATTCCAGCTGGCTGGTGACGCGGGTGAATCCGGAGGGCAGACCAGCGGTGCATCCGTTGCCGGCGACCCAGGAAGTGACTCCCACCAGCTTGCCGCCGTCGTGGAGAACCAGAGGGCCACCGGAGTCGCCGGAGCAGGTGGACTTGCCACCGGTGGTGGACACACAGAGGATGCCTTCGGGAAGTGCGCCATATACGGTGGAGCACTCAGCATTGCTGATGATCTGCAGGTCGACGCACTCCATCCAATCTGGCTGGGATCCGGCAGTGGTCATGCCCCAGCCGCAGGCGACGGCCCACCAGTCGGCGTACATGTTGTAGCGATCGTTGAAGCTCGGGAGCTCCACCTTGTCGACCATGTTATAGAAATCCACGTGGGGCATGCGAACCAATGAGATGTCGTTGCCATTTTCGTGCGGCCACTTGGGGTTCTGGATGATCTCGCTGTTGCTGACGATCTGGGTGAACTGGGCGTTGAAGTGCCAGGTGGCTCCGTAGAAGATCTTCACCTGCTCGGTGTTGTCGGTGCAGTGGGCGGCAGTCAGAATCCAGTCGTGGGCGATGATGGAGCCACCGCACCACCAGCCGCCGCCTGGATTGTTGAATTCCAGACCCACGGTGTAGGGAGCCTTGCCTTCGGTGGCCGGATATCCGTTCACAATGCGGCCATTGATCTTGGAGTCCTTGGGCAGATCCTTGGGGTGGACCTGCTTAACAGTCTCGGCGGAGACGGCGGCCAGAGCCAAAGCCAGTACAACGAACACCTTCATGGTAGTGGGGTTACTTAGTTTCCTTCCTTGGTTTCCATTCGCTTTTATTATGAGTCCTTATCTCTCTGTGGTATCCTATCTCAAGGAGTTCATCGCAATGCCCCGCGCTGATAGCATGCAAATTTACTGATAACGCCACGGAAAACATGTTAATTTTGTTGGACATATTCAAATGCCACTTAAAGGCATGTTTATAAGTATCTGATAAGTTATTCAAATTCACTTTACTGCTTTATTTGTATATTTCATTTGAATTGGTTTTTTTTTTGAGTACCAGTTTAGTTATATCATTATCTATAATAATCAATCAAATAATCATTTTTGAAGTCTATCATACTTTTAAAATATTTACAAAAACTTGTTAGACTTCTGGTCACAAAAATGAAAAACAAAAGAAGCTGTTTTCAATGAATTTACATTGTACAAAAAAAGGTCACTTATATTCACGTTCTTATTCATATACTTATTTATTAATACATCACAGTTTTTTAAAGAATTTAACTAATGTAAGTAAGAAAATTCTAAAAAAAAAGGTGACTGCCTTCGAAGGACCATTAAAAAATGTATTCAAATTACGCGCCCAATACCATACATTTTAGTATTTAAATACATATAATCGAATCAACGCCTCCTCAAATCGAAGAAGAAGACGTACCGATAGGTTTGGACAAATGGAAGAAAGAGAAGGAATGAAAACAAACACAATTTTTGCTCTGTTTTTCCGCCAAATCTCAAAATCTCGTCAATTGTTGTCGCAGCATGTCCACTTGCAGTTCGTCGGAAATAGCGGAGAAGAAACGCATTGCGCTGGCCAAGCTGCAGGCCAAGAAGTCCCAGTTGCTGGCCAGTGCCTCCGGCGGAAAGTCCACCGCGACTGCAACAAGTGGAAATGCGAATCCCAATCAACCGCAGGCCAAATCCCCATTGAATTTCTACCGATCGCCGCCTGCAGCGCAGGAGAAGATCAGCAGACCCACGGCCACGTCCACGTCCAGTGACAATAAGAGCTCCTCTTTCCTGAACGCTCTGAAGGCAATCAAGCAGACCGCCGGCCGGGAATTGTCCCGAGCAGCCGCACATCCCTACCAGCGGCCAAATGGAGAGAATGGACGCAGCAAGCCCACTCTTTCACTTGCTCCTGAGAAGGAGAAACCAGTGGCTATGGCACTCGGTAACTCCATCACCTGCAATCTCTACATGGTCAGCCCGCATCGGTTTGCCGCCCAAACTTCGGGATATCACGAAAAGCTCATAGCCGTGTTTAAGATGATGCCCACCAGGTCCTACGATAGTCAAACGCGAATCTGGAGTTTCGACCTTTCGGATTACCAATCTCTTCAAACCCATACAGGGGATCTCAAGCCAAATGTCCACCTGGTTGGCATTCCAAAGAAGGTGCTCGATCTCTGCCGGCAGCCGCCAATTGTTTCGGAAAGCAGTGTTTTAGCTTCCATAGAACCCAGGCTGGCCGATAAGCTGATGCCCTTCCAACAGGATGGCGTGTGGTGGGTTTTAAATGGTATAAGCTTCTATCCCTGTACTAACTATATTCCTTTTAACTAGCTTCTCCATTGCCCAAAAGGGCCGCATTATGATCTGTGATGAAATGGGCCTGGGCAAAACCTATCAGGCCTTGGCTGTGGCCGACTATTTCAAGGACGATTGGCCCTTGCTCATCTGCACCACCGCCTCTACAAGAGACAGTTGGGCCAAACACATCGTGGAACTGCTGCCCAAGGTGCCCATCCACTATATCCAGGTGCTGAACAACAATCAACAGTATGTGGGCGAGGCCCAGGTGCTCATCACCAGCTACAACATGATGGAGCGGCACGAGGACAAGCTGCTGCAGCGCAAGTACGGCTTCATCATCTTCGACGAGTCGCACACGCTGAAGAACAGCAAGGCCAAGTGCACGACAACGGCCAAGAGGCTCACGGATCAAGCCAAGCGGGTGGTTTTGTTATCCGGAACTCCAGCTCTGTCCCGACCTCTGGAACTCTTCACCCAACTCCAGTTGGTGGATGGCAAATTCATGAGCTTCATGGAGTTTAGTATGTAAAAGTTACTTTCTTATATTTTTTGTTTTTAAAAGTTATTATTATTTTAGCTACTCGTTACTGTGATGGCAAACAGTCCACTTTTGGCTGGGATGCCAGCGGGCAATCGAATCTGGAGGAGCTCAAGGTTATGCTTACACTTAAATACATGCTGAGGCGTACGAAAACGGAGGTGCTGCCTCAACTCGCTGAAAAGAATCGGTGGGTTGTTCATATTAGAGCCCTGCATGAATGGATTCAATGATTTCAATGCATAGTATGATAAAACAAAAATTGAATGATTCACGCAGGGCTCTAGTTCATATCCCAATATAAGCTTCTGTAATTATTATATCTTTTTTCACAGTGAAACTGTGGTCTTGGATCCCGCCTTAGTCTGGACCAACGATGAGACCAAGGATACCTGTGAGGCGCTTAACAAAGAGCTGAAAACATGCAAAGGCAGGGCCATGGAGGAGATTTTACTTCGTTTCTATGCACGCACTGCAGAAGTTAAAACCCGAGCCGTATGGTAACTTAAATTTCCAATGAAAAAAGAACACATAATAATTGGTTATCCACCTTTATAGCGCCTATCTGAAAACCTTGGTTAAGGAGCAGAAAAAGTTCATTATTTTTGCCCATCATCGGGTCATGATGGATGCCATCAGCGATTGCCTTGGTGGATTGAAAGTACACTACATTCGCATCGATGGACAGACGCGTAGTGATCTCAGGGCGGATTTTGTAGACACATTCCAGAAGAAGAGCAGCTGTAAGGTGGCGGTGCTCTCTCTTAAAGCCTGCAACTCAGGGATTACTCTAACTGCAGCGGAGATAATTGTGTTTGCTGAGCTGGACTGGAATCCTAGCGTGGGTTTTGGACATATTATAAACCTTGAAATGATGTAATTTTTGCATATCTTTAGACCTTGGCTCAGGCGGAGAGTCGTGCCCATCGCATTGGCCAAACGAAACCGGTGATTTGTCGTTATTTAATGGCCCATAATACGGCAGACGATACCATCTGGAATATGCTGAAAAACAAGCAGGAGGTGCTCAGTAAAGTAGGCATCTTTGCCGAGAATCTACAAAAGGCGACACACACAGCGGCACCCACTTCGGTATGATTGAATTTTTTTAAAAAGTAAAATTGTAGCTAACCTTGCTTTCTTAAAGTCCCATAAAATCGAGGAATTCTTCTCGCCCGCTAAATCTGCGTCCTCTTCTACGGAAAGGGGTAGCATAAGACAGTACTTTTCACCTGCTCCAGCCAAAGCACCTAGTGAACAGAATAACAATACCGAAAAAGCCAAAGAACAGAATGCGCAGACCGATATGGCGGCCTTTTTCAACGATGATGATGATGAGGCTTTTCTGGATTTAGATATTTAGTTTAAGCTATTACCTTTTGCATTGTTTAATCAGTTTAATGAAATAAATTGTAGTTGAGAATATTGAAGACATTGTATTAAAGAAATAAGTAGATAAGTGCGCATGATCCACGCCTCAACAAATCTTCCCAGGCAGCCGGTGTTTCGTGCCCTGGCAACAGGCAAACAAACACTCCAGCAAACCTTTTCACTTGTATCAAAAATATATAAATACACAAATAAGCTAAAGTTTTGTAAACTGTAAGTTAGATATAATGGACGCCTCGCAGCCGACATCTGATCTTCTGGGCGAAGAGGAGGAGCTGGAAGCTGAGCATGATGTATCCTTTCCCCGCGATATATTCACCGTGGAGTAAGTATTCCCTTTACAAACAAATTATATATTATATTGATAACTTCCTGTTTCAGACACTCCTTCGGCTACGATTGCAAGAAGCTCTTTAATTTAGTGCTGGTGGATCCGGATACACTGGTCTTTGCCTCTGGCAACTTTCTCAACTATTTTAGCATTTCGCGCCAGGAGATTTCCTTCCAGGAAACGGTCTTCGGCTGTGGAGTGGGGTTTATCACGGTGAGATTTTTAACCAGTAAACGCAGAGTTTTATTAAACCCGTTACTCGTAGAGTAAAAGGGTCCGACCCCATAAAGTATATATGTTCTTGATCAGGGTCACTAGCCGAGTCGATCTAGCCATGTCTGTCTGTCTGTCCGTCTGTATGAACGCTGAGATCTCGGAAACTACAAAAGCTAGAAGGTTGAGAATTCCCACACATATTCTTTGGCTTCCTACGCAGCGAAAGTTTATTTCAGCCGAGCGCCACGCCCCCTCTTACTCCCACAATTTTGTTGTGTATATTTATACCTATCTATATGCAAAAGACGTTTTTCAAATCGGACCATTCATTAAAAAGTTATGCGCAATCAAAAATGTTATATATTTTTATATTTACGGTCTTTCAGAAAAACGAACATCCGGACTACACGGGCCTCTTTACGGTGGGCGAGAACGGGCCAACTCCCACGGTCTTCATCTACGAGTATCCCTCGTGCGAGGTGCGCGTGAAGCTGCTGAATGCAGCCAAGGCCTGTTTCACGGCGGGATCTTACAACAAGAGCGGCGAGCTGTTCGCCTCGCAGGCCGGCTATCCGGACTTTATCATCACCATCTGGCGCTGGGAGAAGGCAGAGGTGGTGCTGCGCGCCAAGTCCTTCCAGAGCGACATCCTGTTCGTGCACTTCTCCGAGCACAACCCCATCCTGCTCTGTTCCTCGGGTCTGAGTCACATCAAGTTCTGGAAGATGGCCAACACGTTTACGGGCCTCAAGTTGAAGGGCGATTTGGGTCGCTTCGGCAAGACGGACTTCAGTGATATCTATGCCATGTACATGCTGCCCGATGAGAATGTGATCTCCGGCAGCGATTGGGGCAACATGCTGCTCTGGCAGGCGGGACTCATTAAGTTTGAGGTCTGCCGGAAGGGTCGAAAGCCCTGCCATACGAAACCCATCACGAGGATCACCATGAAGAACGGTGAGGTGACCACTGTGGGCATGGATGGCTATGTGCGCGTCTGGTACTGGGAAACGGTGGACTTGGCCGATCCGCCCGAGGATGATTTGTTCGTGGAGATCGACCCGATCTACGAGTTCAAAATAGCCGACGTGGAGCTGCGCTGCATGCAGAAGATCCTGCCCTTCGACGAATCGGACTTTACGCACTACGCACAGGATGGAAACGGTGGGATTTGGTTCTGCGACATCAACACCTACGATGTTCCACAGAAGCCGCGGAAGCTGTACTCCTGCATTGGCGGCAAGGTGCTCACCTCGCAGATGTCCCCGGTGTCGCCGCATTTCCTCTGCATGTCGGAGAGCGGCAAGCTCTTTGTTTACCAGTACGAGGATCAGCGCCTCATCCTGGAGAAGCAGTTCCCGGCGGAGGGGGTGGATGTGCTCTGGCTGGATACCCAGATCTCGCTGAAAGGCACCGAAATAGTGGCTGTGTTCAAGGACGGAATCCTGCGGCAGATGTACCTGGACCTCAGCAATCCGGAGAAACCAACGATGGTTCGGGTGAGAGCCTTCAAGGCGCACACGTCGCCCATCACCAGATTGACCGTGAATCGGCAGAGCACACTGCTCCTCACCGGCAGCGCCGACATGAGCATATTCATCTACAAGCTGAGCCGGGATCAGCATCAGTTGGTGGACCTGCATCCCCTGGGATTCGTGCAGTTTGCCGGGATCCCCAACTGCTTCTATTGGCACGACACTGAACCCACTGTGGTCCTCGTCGGATGCAAGGCTGGCGAACTGTACGAGTACAATATCCGCACCGAGGTCACCGAGGAGGAAACCTACCTGTCGTACAACATCACCGAGAAGTCGCGCATGCGCAGCACAAGATTCGCTTCGATCAAGAGCCGCATTCGTCGGGAAATCCACAGGGAGAACACGAAGAAGCGCAAGGAGAAGAAGCGGGAGCGCAAGATGAACGAGGTGGAGAAGCTGAAGAAGGCCAATCCCGGCCTGCAGATTGACATGGAGTCGGCGCTGGCTGACTCCGAACCGGATGAGGAGGAGGAGGCACTTCACATACCGCCCGTGCCCAATCCAATTATCTGGCTGCGCTACACGGAGCGGGATACCATCTGGGTGTCCATGGCGGGCTACGATGCGGGCTACATCTACGAGCTGGAGTTCGATGCACCGGAACCCACCCGGGCCACCATCATAGCGGAGGGGGATGACATCGAGATACACTCCTACTGCATTATGTGAGTTGATGGAACTATATTTTTATACTCTGAGATCTCGGAAACTACAAAAGCTAAAAGGTTGAGATTTCCCACACATATTCTTGGGCTTCCTACGCAGCGCAAGTTTATTTCAGCCGAGCCCCACGCCCCCTCTAACGCCCACAATCGACAACTAATGATTTTAAGAGATTTCCTAGAATTATAAATGCAATTTTGTTGTGTTTATTTATACCTATCGAAATGTAGAAGACATTTTTCAAATCGGGCCATTAATTAAAAAGTTATGTGCAATCAAAATTGTATATATCCATCACCCTCGCACTCCCTTTAGCTGAGTGACGGGTATTAGATAGCTATTATCTCTATATCTTCCCACTACATCCTCTTCCCCAGTGACGAGTTCATCATCTTTGGCCTCGTCAACGGACGCCTGCGCATCAATTGCATCAATCCGGACAACTTTACGGACCTCTCCGAGTACCGCATCTATCCGATGCACGACTCCCTGAAGGGTGTTATACCCAAAATCGAGACCAGCTACAATGGAGAGCATATCCTCACAGTTGGCTACGATGGCAATATGTTTCTGCACAACTGGAAAGGTCCGAAGATTGTTAGGAACAAGCGGTGGGATAAACTGCCGCCTCTTCCGGAGGGAGTTACCCGGATTCCGGACATCGAAGACGAGGCACCTTCGCTGGAGCAGGAGAAGATCAATGCGGAGCTGCGACGCCAGCAGGAGGCAGCCGAGGCGCATGATCGCGATGTCCTGGACAAGATCGGCTTGCTGCAGAACGTGTACTTTGACATTATCAAGCACAATGAGGAGCTGCCTCCGGGTCTGCGGGCCAAGGACACGGATTTGCTGCTGGACCCACGGATTACGCGACAGATCAGGGACGAGCTGCAAGCCGAGTTGGATGATGTTCGAGAGGATCTGGCCTACGACCTGGAATTCGCCCAGGTGGGGCACTCGAAGCTGTACAATCATTTCCTCAAGGAGCTGGTCCAAATCCCCGTTACCGTCAGTCCTTTGCGGTAAGTTATTAGAGGATTAATATGTATATATTAATTAATACTCAAGTCAGTACGTGTTGATAATTATAGATAATTTATAGCTGACAATATTTCTTAAAAATACTACATAGTTGTTTACAAAGAACTTAACTTAACTTAGCTTTAATTGTTTTAGTTATTTATTTTTAGAAATTCTTTAAATTTAATTTTAAACTTATTAGGACTTCTTATTGATTTTTCAGTGCCAAAGTACCAGGTGTGTCCACTTTTCGGCTGCAGGCTTTGGGTGAAGAGCATGAGCAGATTAAGCGGGACATAGAAGAGCGACTGAAGCGGGAGCACGACATGGGGTAAGTGGGGCATTTCAGGGATAACAACTTGATACTACGAAACATACTACTCTTGAATCCACGACAAGCAGCCTTTACAGAGAGGATCGGGTTCCAGAACAGCCGCCAGTGTAAGCATTATATTTCTCTTAACTTTGGAGCAACTGCACCCCTATTCTTAGATTTTTCACTAGAACACCCTTTAATTATTATTATTATTATTATTTATTTACCTTCTTAGCGCTAAAGTTATCAGTTTAACTTAAAAATAAAACACTAGTCACAAAACCAAGTTTACAATCTTACAGAAAGTTTTACAAAATTACTTAAAAATATTTGTAAGTTTTGATTATTTTATAGGTAATGGTTATCAATAGTACAATTTGAATTCTTATCTATAGTTAGTTCTTGGATTTATAATTAGTTGTGTGTGGTTTTGGGTTAGTTATTTTTTAACATTAATAATAATTCTTTCCGAAACTGTCTAGCACTTCTTGTATTGTATTAACAGCCCATTATTTATTACTAAAATAAAATGCTTCCCCCACAGACTCCATGACCTTGTGGTGGCCGAGAGATCGGACGAAACCATTGGAGAGCCGCCGCCGGAGGCCTTCTTCTTCGGCAGAGATCCCAAGAGCATTGAACCGCGCTTCAGCAGGAAGATGATGCGCCTCCTGGTTCGCTACCGGAAGCGCCAGCTCTTCGAGGTGCGACGCATCTTCGACTGGGACAAGCTGGAGCGCCAGAAGCCGGACCCGAATCGCAACCATCCGGACGACGATGCCCAGATCGAGGATGCCAAGCGCAATCTGGGCGACTTCAAGCTGAAGATCGGCGCAGACTACGAGCCCAAATCCACGGAGACGCTGACCCAGAAGTACATAGAGGTCGTGGAGTGCCGCGAACAGTACTTTGCGATGGTGGACGCCTTCAATCAGCTGGTGCTGGAGCTGCGCGACCGAAAGGGCGACCTGGAGAAGTTCATCAACGCCAAGAGGGAGCGTCTGGAGGTGATCCACAGCTACCTGCCCGAATCGGATCGGAAGCCCCTGGCGGCGATGCAGGAAACGGACATGGATCTCGAGTACCCAGACCTCAATCTCATCGAGCACTTTACGCCTGGCTGTGGTGTGGAGATCGACGACATCCTCACCCTGGATCACACTGTGGATGAGGTGGGCAATCTGTTTACTATGACTCAGGGTTCGGAACATAACACACTCTGTAAAAAACTTGTGTTATTAACACGTTAAATGTCAAATTTAAGTTCAAAAAAGTTATTGACATGTGTGTAAAAAATTGTAGCTTACATATGTTAGAAACATAAATAACACACACAGTTTATTTGTGTTATTTACACGACGTGTTATTAACACAACGTGTTTTAAACACAATGAGTTTTTGACATTAAAACGTCAAAAATATATGTTGAACTGAAAAATTCACCTTTTTCTGTAGTTGAAAAAAATCATATATGCTTTAAAACGGTTAAAAATAACAATTAAGATATTCTGGCCCAATATTGAATTTTCATTTTCCCTTCGATTTGTTAATGTCCATAAAATGTCATTTTCATTAGTGTTAAAAACACAGTGTGTAAAAAACACGTCGTGTTAATAACACATTGTGTAAAAAACACCTATTTTTCACATTTTAACACTTATGTCAAAAACTTTGCTCACACTGTAAAATACAATTTTACAGGTTTTTAAAATGTATGTTAAATTCCGAACCCTGCTATGTCTTCCGATTCTAATTAATATTCCCCAGGTGATCGCTATGAAATCGCCGCTGAGCTCGACGCACAGTGCGAGCCTGCTCAGCATGCACGGATTGGATGTGCCCGAGCTGCACGAGAATGCCGCCTTCACGATGCTCCAGATCAGCAGGCTAGAACGAAGCCTTCCCAATGCGGAGCTGGCCGAGGAGCTGCTGAAGCTGCCGCCCATCAGTGACCCGGCTTACTTCGAAACGAATGAGGATGGGGACGCTCCCTACAAGATGGAGACACGCCACCGGTGGCTTCGCCAGCTCCTCGTGGAGCAGGATGAGATCCACACTGAGGTGGACGAGGAAGTCTCCCAGTTTGACAAGGCTCTGGCCAAGCTGCAGGTGCGCCGGTTCCACGTCAAACTGGACGCCGAGTTCATGAACGCCTACATGAACAGCCAGAACCAGGAGCTGTACATCCTGCGCGACAGCGAGGAGATCGAAACGCAGCTGCTCCTGAACGCCAAGACGGCGATGAGCACGCGGAATGACCTGCAGGTGGTCATCAATACCACCAACAGGCAGCTGGACGAGCTGAGGCGGAACATCGACAAGCTGGGCGAGCAGATAATAGCCGTCCAGGTGCTCTTCTCGACCACCGTCAAGGGTCACAAGTTCTTCGACTTCCTGCGGCGCATCTTCAAGAAGAAGTGGCGCCCGCCGAAGGTGGCCAAGGGCGACGACGAGTCGTCCTCGTCCTCCTCCTCGTCTTCCTCCTCCAGCGAGGACCAGCAGGCGGACAGCAAGAGCGTTGACTCATTGGACATGACCACCATCCGATTGGACGAGGCCACCTGTCCCACGGGTCTGGATAGATCGCTTTACGACCTGGCTTTCGCCATGCGGGCCGAACGCCACGAACTGGAGCGGAATGTGCGGGATCTGCAGCGGGAGGTGGAGAACAAGCGCAAGGAGATCGCCGAGATGCAGATCAAGATGAAGTTCCACGAGGAAGTGTACCAGCGGGAGAAGAACGCCCTGCTGGAGTTTCGGGTTGGTGGTTCTAGTCGGAGATTGATCCTCACTTATGTATTTTCTCCTCCAGCGCAATCGCCAGCAGGAGGTCAACAAGGTTCACATCAGCGCCATCCTGCGCATGGACCAACTGCAGCATTTCTATGAAGGCGACGACTACCGCGACCTGTCCAAGGCCATTCTCTTCGACGCCGATATGCTGGTGGAGCTGCGACGCCGGGCGGATGCTTTAAGTGAGGAGACGCTGGCCACCAAGCGCTGGCATCGCATCAACTTTATCCACCTGAGGCGCATGAACACGGACATCAAGTTCATGAGATTCGAGATAACGCGGTTGGAGGAGGAGATTCGTCAGGCCATGATGAAGAAATTCGGCATCATTGTCAATCTGGATGAGTTGGAGGAGGAGGTCCTGCGACGCTACATTTTTGAGTTGGAAACTAATGCTGAGGATGAGCTAATGGCGCTCGAAAAGGAGCTGTTGGAGAAGCAGGTAAAAAAAAAAAACGTAGTAAATCCAAAGATTTCATATTCAATCCAAATATTTTTAGCAACTTAAAATAGAATATTTTCCATATGCTAATTTTATTTATTATAATTTAATTTTAATCTTTTTTTTTAATGTTTTGAATAGGTAAAATTAATATGAAACATTTTTTAATTTCAATACTGTTTTTCTTAATTCTAAAAATATTAACGATAAAGCTAATACTTTTTCAAATAAATAAATCCTTGGATTTAAATATCTTAATATTAAACTAAGCATTTTAACATGTTTCGTATTTAATACAATGTTTTTTGTATTAAATTTAAATACCAAATATGAGATTTTGGATTCAATATGCGGATATTGAAATTTAAATTACTTAGTAGTGAAATATATTTTCAAAATCTTGTGTTTTAGAAAGAACTCTCTCGCTGTGAGGAGGAACTGGTTCTGGAGACCCAGAACAATACCGAAAAGGTCAACATAATGACCGTGCTGCGGGAAGAGAACAACATCCTTCGCACTCTGCTGGACATTCAGAACCGCAACTATGCCAAGTGGGCCAATCCGAATGCCCTGAATCTGTCCTACGACATTGAGAAGCTGAGGGGCATAGAGAAATCCCTGAAGGAGCAGATCGAGGTGGGTACTTGTTCGATTGTGTCCTTGTATATCCTCAAATTTTTACCATTAAACAGTGCCTGGAGCGGGAGATCTGTGCCCTGCGGCTCAAGTCGAAGCCTCTGCAGATCAACTATGAGTTCGAGATAGATCCCAATGCACCGCCGCAGGTGACCAGCGAGATTCTGCCCAACGACGATGTGATGGTGTGTCCGGCGATCCTCAATGTGGATGCCTACATGCTGCCACCCATGCCCGATGAGTTCATCATGGATCGCGTGCAGACGATCGTTCAGAAGAGCTTCAATCGGTTCTTTGGGAAGAGCACAACTCCGGAGAATGTGCGCAAATTTGCCCTGCGGTCGTCCCTCTATTTATGCCAAGCTGCCTACAGTTTCCAGGTGATTAAAATATTTAAAAAAAAAATTACTTTTACCAACGATCATCTTAAAGGGTCGCTACACGGATCGCATTGCAGAGTGCATCACGGAGCACCTGCAGACGATTGTGCCCAAGAAGTACTTCATCCACATCAGCGGCGAGGAGCTGCGCAAGCTCTTCAACGAGGTGGTGGCCGTATTTGACTACGAACGCTCCGATGTGAACACCGAGGAGCTGATATCCGGCATTTTCGACCACGCCAAGGATTCGCTTTGTGCCCACATCCACCTGGGCGATGCCGATGTTGTTAACCGCACCCACTTCATTGTAGCGCACATGTTCAAGGAGCTGGTCGAGGTGCTGCCCCTGGAGGAGTTCCAATCCGACGAGACCCTTCGCATGATCGTGGACGTGCTGGAGCGTGAACCGATGGTGGATCCGCGAGCCATCGGCGTGGAGCAGCTCATCGTGAGCACGCTGCAGCACGCCCAGGAGAATTTATTGGACGGAATTACGGCGGTTCCGGTTCGCAAGTTGGGCAGCTCCATTCAGCGGGACCTGATCAAGCGGCGCCAGTACAAGCAGCCCAGCTGCGAGTCGCCCATGTCGGTGCGGATCGCCACGAAAAAGCCAGGACAGAGCACTGGGCTGCCCTTCTAGACCAGTAGGTTTTTAAAGGACTGTACTCGGAAAATTAAAATACATGTTTATAAAATTTAACTAGTTTTACGTACTTAATTAGCGGTTGTCCGTTCAGATTTTTCAAAAATAACGGACAAACTCTTTCTTATGACCATGTATTTATACATATCTCTGGTAAGTAGTTAGGTTTCTTTTAAATTTTATATTTTAATTAATGTACCGCTATCTGGATATTTTGATTTGACTGTTCGAAAAGGTGACCCAAATCTGTACTCTATCAGTCTTGTATGCATTTTGAAATTGTATTTTGAAGAGGCTTAATTCGGTTTTAAATTGGGCATCGAATTATAAATAGATTTATGGTTATTTTCCCAAAAAATAAAATAAATTTTTAAGTGCTTTACCCAAAAGATTTTTTTTCAAAATGCACTCCTAAAAAGCCAGATCTGACGGGAAAACAAAGTGTCATCTCTGATTTTAAGCAGAGGACAACCCTGTTTCTGAATCAGAGAAAAGAAACTGCAAGTAAACAAAGTGCGACGACATAAAATTATAAACAGTATAAACATGTCAGCATCAAAATCGGGTCCACCAAGTGAGGGAAGTGCTCCTGCCTACGATTATCGCAATGCCGGCGATGCCATGGCCATGGTAAGAGTTAATTTAAGGATTAATAAAAAAACAGCCAATTAAATCGACCGATTTGCAGCGAGCACCTCCGCCGACCTACGAAGAAAGTCAGCGGAATGGAGGCACAGGTGCTGGGGCCTATGGATATCCACAGGGAGCAGCTGCTCCGCCCAGCCAGAATCAGTACTACGGCATGATTAGCCACCACCAACAGCAGATGCCCGGCTACGGGATGCACCACGCCAATGGCTACGGACTCGCAGGACCCAGCACTTCGGCAGGCGCCGCTGCCGCACAGGTCCTCCACCTGGACTCACGCGCCGAGGTGAGGACAAATGCTACTGGGAACGTGGTCATACCACCTCCGCCGCCCGGTTGCCTGCCCACTCCGGCCCAATGGGCTGCCATGCAGGGCCAACCGGTGGTGCTCAAGCAAAAGAAGCGTTCCTTTTTCTAGATTACACCCGGCAGACACCATTTACTCGAATATAATCATGTTGGCCCACTTGAATGTTACATAAATAAACGATGCGATCCGTTTCGTTTCGTCCTCGCGTATATTTGAAAGTTCCCTAAGCAAACGAACATGGCGCCGGTGAAGATCCACCGGCTTCGATCCTCCTACTGACTACTGGGTGCGCGGACTACTCGAAGATGTTCTCAAAGTATGTACTATCGAATGTCTGGACACGCACGAAACCATCTTCTCCGCCCGAGGCGTAACTCTTGCCGTCCGGATGGAAGGCCAAACTGTTGATGGGCCCGAAATGGCCCTTGAGTCGGGCGAACTCCTCCTCGTAGATCAGGTGGAAGAAGCGCGAGTCGAACTTGCCGGCCTTCGTCGATGTGGTGGTCACCTCCATGGCATCCTGACCGCCGCCCAGCACCACGTGATCCAGAATGGGACTGATGGCAGCCGAGTTCACAGGTCGCTCCGTCTTGTAGGCCTTCAGGCACATCAGGGACTCGGAGTCGAAGAGCTTGGCGGTGGTGTCCTTGGAGGCGGTGACGAACATGGTGCCGTCCTTGCTCAGCTGCATGTCGTTGATGCCGCCAGTGTGATCTGATCCAGAGTCCACGACCTTCTGGCCCTTGCGGATGTCCCAGATGGCAATGTTGCCGTTATCGTGACCTAAAAGTAATGATTATAAGTACATTTCATAGTGAATTGGTAAGGGAACAGTGAACCTGTGATGATGGTCTCATCCAGGGGACCCCACAGCATCGAGGTGATCTTGGACTCGGTCATGGGGATGCGGAGCGTGGGCTCCTGCTCCGACAGCGAGGAGTCGGCGTTGCGCACATCGATGAGGAACAGCTCGCAGCTCTGTCCCATCGCTTTGTCCGTGGAATAGGCGGCCTGGTTGCCCGAGAAGCTGAAGTGGCTGGTGCGCACCGACGACTTGGTCGGAATGGAGGCGATAATGGTGCCGTATTCGACGTCCCAGATCTTGGTGGTCATGTCACCGGCGCCGGTGATCAGCTTGCGGCTCTCCCAGTCGACGTCCAGGCACCAAACGGCTCCCTGGTGACCATCGTAGGTGCCCAAACGTTCGCCGTTCAGCGAGTACCAAACATTGGGCTTCTGATCCTTGGAGCAGGAGAACAGCAGGTCGCCCTCGCGGTTGTACTTGATCTGCGTTATGGAACGCTCGTGGCCCTGGAGCATCAGAGGACGCTGCAAGGGAGGAAATAAATTAGCAACGATTTTAGCAACAATTTAGACCGCTTTTAAGGTTATGTTTGGCCCGGAGTTCCCACACGACTTTTGCACTCTGTAAATCTTTGGGATTCCCGAGGAAGTCCACAGGAACTCCTGCAGATCGAAGGGAGCTGTGTACGCACGCACCATTTTGTATTATATTGTTAATTGCTGCGAGAAAACTAATATTTTTGCAACAACATCCACGCAGCACTACACGCCAAAAGAGCAAGATTAGTAGGCGGCTTTGTGAAACTGGTATATTTGGCACACACGCAAAGGGTCACACTACGCAATCTGAAAAAGATGAATACCGTTATTATTATTTAAATGAAAATGTGAAGATATGAATAATAAACCATACAAAATTAAAATAAACTATAGCAGGAGTTTGATTAAATTTCATAAATATTTACTAAAATACATATTTAAAAAAATGTTAAATTCATAAATTCTTAAAAATGCATGAACTTTGACAAACGATCCTAACTTTTTCTTGTTTAATTATAATAAAATTCTTATTTAACCTCTGCTGAGATTAGCTTTGATTATTGGAAAGAACTATAACTAAATAAGTGGGGAACACCCGACCTAAGAAGGTATTTTTAGTATTTTTGTGGTATATTCCCCTGCTGGTATTTTTCGTGGTACCGTACTGCCAATCATCTGTTTACCGGAATCGGCTTTGTGATTCATATATTTTTGGGAAGAAAAGTGCTTGGAAAGGAGCGAAACCATGGCCAAAAACACGTCCAGCAATGCGTTCCGCAAGATCGATGTGGACCAGTACAACGAGGACAACTTCCGGGAGGATGACGGCGTGGAGAGCGCGTCGGCGGGGCCGGATGAGACCGAGATTACGACTCTGCTGACGCAGGGAAAATCCGTGGAGGCGCTCCTCAGTGCCCTGCAGAATGCTCCACTGCGCTGCAAGAACCAGAACGTGAAGGTGGGTGCCACCTCCTAGTTAGATCCACCGCCTATTCCTACTAATCCCTGCGGGAATTCACAGGACCACGCCCTGAACATCACGCTGCGAGTGCTGCTGTCCATCAAGTCGACGCAAATGGACCAGGCCATCGATTCCGTCGACCAGAACGACCTGATCGACGTGCTGATGAAGTACATATACCGGGGCTTCGAGATCCCCTCGGAGGGCTCCAGTGGCCACCTGCTGCAGTGGCACGAGAAGGCCTTCGCCAAGGGCGGCGTGGGCTGCATTGTCCGGGTTTTGTCCGACACAAATCGCGCCTAGAGGAGATCACCATAGCCAAAGGCGTTCATTAGGTCACCATCTTAACCTTGTCCCTGCCCCCAAAAACCGATTTACACGCATCGCGGAGCATTTAATCAACGCAGGAATGGAGCACTGGACACCACATCCTGATCATCGTCTACGGGATTTGCCACGCCCCAGCTGAAACCCTCTTCTGTTTCTTTGCCGCAATACAAATGACGTTTTCCAAATTAGATTTATAACTGGTATCCAAGTATTAAAGTTTTTATTACGAAAGGTGAGTGGCTGTCATTTGATTAGGAGTTTTTGGGAACTGGGATTCAAATTGCATGCGTTTTATTTAGGAAACCTAAGAAGTTAAAGGCTTATCTTATCAAATTCCAAGCTATATCACTCTACATGTGCGACGTTATGCTTTTTTTAGCTGGTATAGTTAATAATTCTCCGATTTAGTAACCAAAAAAAACAACCACCTTATTTGAATCAACCTTTTCTGCTTTATTTGACTATTCAATGTGTAATAAGTGCTTTGGGTAACCTAATCGAATCAATCACGGCATCTACAACTTTTTATAAATTTAAAAAGCGGCGAGGCTCAATGATAGACAAATGCCAGGCGATTTGAAATGCAGGAGTAGGCTAAAATGAAAGGCCCAAAGAGTATAGGCTTGCATGCAATTTGATGATATTTCTCGGTGCTCGGAAGGGGGAAACATTTAACAAAGAAGGGGTTCGCTCTCTTCAAAACGCGTCTTCAATAAATAGTTCTTTATGCTGCTTATATGTGGGGATTATTAAGTCGAAACGGGTTGCTCTACCACATGTGGGTCTCGCGGATTTCGCTGATGATGTGATTCGCCCGCGTCAGTGCCTAAAAAAAGGGAATTTCTATAAGTAACTTTCCATAGCTGACTATTAATTAGTAGAGCCGCACCTTCAGCATATCTGCCGCCTCTTTTCGGCGCACTGCAATGTGATCCGACTCGTTCAGCAGTGTTTCAGCTCTATCCGACTTATACAAATGGGTAACCAGTTCGCTCTGCAAGTTGTCCTTAACGTAGTTAACCAAGAAATGCATTATGGCCTTTGGTACCGAGTCTTGAATGGATTTGCGCACAATGTAGAAATACGATTTGATCAGGCGTTCTGGAAATACAAAATCCATTGAGTTATTTTATTAAGTTATATAAGAAATCAATAACCCACCGATGACATCGCAATCCTTCTGCTCCTTGTCAGTCAGGCGACGTGGATTGTGGTTGGCCGGCACATCGGGCAGCAGATTGACTGGCTTCACTGGGCTCACCATATTATTGTGAACCGGCGTATTGCTGGCCGAGTTTTCAATGCTATCCGGACGCGTTGGTGCCGGCGGTAAGATGTTCGACAGCCAAGTGCTGGCCATCGAGGGCGTCGAGTTCTCGCCGACGTGGTTCTACAACGAAAATAGGTTAAATAAAATGCATTTAATAATACAAAATATGGCGGCACCTGGTCATGTGCTTCACTATACTGCTGCTGCTGGTTATTCTGCTGCTGCTGTGGCTGCTGCGAGGCTGCACTGTGCGCCGAGACCTGTGGCGACATGTGGTTGCGAGGCGTGTTGGCCCGCCGCTGGCCCAGATTAATCTGTGAGTAGGGATCGCTGTCCGATTTCAGCAGACTGGGCACCAAAGCGGCATCCTTGTGGAAATCTGGATGCTTGGTGTTGATGTACGCCAGCTCGATGGCCACAATGTTCTCCACCATCACGTTGGTGTGCGGCAGTCGTCGACGCAGCAGCTGGGTGACCACATCCACAATCTTCTCGTGAAGTTTGGGGAAACTGTTAGAGGGAAAATGTGATAAGTACTTATATTTAATATTCTTTAGTTGACCTACCGCAACATCTCCTGCTGCACCTCGTTGCCGCAATGCTGAACAATGCGCTGCATCTCCTCGTGAATGAGTTCTACGCAGCGCAGCGAGGGTTCCTCCAGGCGGCGGATCTGCCGCTTCACGAGCAGCTCGAACGAGACCTCCGGCACGAAGAGAGCGGGACGCGGGCCCGTTGCATTCCGTATGGCCGTGAGTATATCCATTTTGCTCAGTCCCGCCAGCGGGTGAATAGAGTCCAGGGTGCGGCCGAAGGTCTCGTGGAAAATGTAGCAGATCCGGGCGCCGCCGCACAGCTCCGTGGTCTCGATATTCCGCGCGGTGCCCTCGATGGTGGAGCAGTAGGCGCTGGCGAACTTCGTGATGATCTGCAGCAGCGTTTGGCTTTTGTCCGATACATCCTCGCCGTAGGAGTTCAGCAGCGATTGGAATTGCGTGGCCATGATGTTGACGCGAGTCTGTAAAAATAGTGGAAGTCATTTCTATTAAATCTATTTGAAATTGTACCCTTATCTGCTTTTAATCTTCTCTTGCTTTATCATAGAAAATATATAGATCGATTAAGGTAGGTTGCTCAATTGTGCTAAGATTGACAGGGAAATTTTAGGAATTTTTAAAATTTAGATACTAATTTTTCTACATTTTGAACAATATAAAATATTAAAAAAATAGTTTTATAGGGAATAATTTTTGTAATATTTTAAAATTTGATGTTTAAAGCGGAAATAGCTAGATACCTGTGAAATCTTTTAGAAAAAACACTACAAACTACTATATAATTTACCAAAACTGAAGTTTAATACTGGAAAGACTAGACTTTAAAACGGAAATAGCTAGATACTAAGAAAATCTTAAAAAAAAAAACACTATAAACTTCTATATACTTTACAAAAACTAAAGTTTAATACTTGAAATCCCAGACTCACCTTAAGATCCGGCAGGCAGTCGCGAATGTGATGCATCAGCAGCCGGTTGAGGGTCTTGGCCAGGTAGGGAGTGCCGTTCCTGGTGGCCAGAGTGGGATACTTTCGCTGCAAGAAGGCCGCCTCGTCCTTCATCTGCTCGTCAATGTGCTTCTGATCCATGATGTCCTTCTGCGAGCGATTCATCACACCGATAATGCCCAGCTTGACGGGAATGACCCGGCCGCAGAGGATATCGATGGCATCGGTGCCGGCGTCCATGAGATCCAGTTTGGTGACCACGGCCAGGGTGCGCCGGCCATCGGGATCCACGTCCTTGGCCAGCTTCAGCGCCTCACTGGTGGCCATGTCCGTGTTGGCCGCCGTCACAGCTAAAATAATGGAGTTGGGGTTCTCAATGTACTTGAGCACCAAGTCTTTGATCTGCGCCTCGATGTCCTCGGGCTGATCGCCCACGGGCACCTTGGTGATGCCGGGCAGATCCACCAGCGTCAGGTTGACCACATGCGTGGAGAATATCTTCAGGTTGATGGGCTCCGGACAGATGCCCTTGTTGCTGCCCGCCGCGCGCTCCGTTTCGTTCTCGATCTCCTTTCGGATCTCGTCGAAGTCCGTGAAGCACTTTTTGGTGTGCAGAAAGCGACCCCATTCTTCGGCATTGGAGGTTCCTAAAGGGAAGGTTTATTTTAGAAATGTTTCTTTGGGATTCCTTGATTTCAACTCACCATTTTCCGCCGAGCGATTCTCGCGATCGTCGAGGGGACTGTAAATCAGCTGGAGAATCAATGGGCGACGGGTCACAATCCCAGTTCCTCGAGGCAGAAAGGAGCGGCCTACGACGCTCTCGATCACCGAACTCTTGCCGGAGCTCTGGAAACAAAGGGTTGTGAGGAAACCGCTTCAATTGGAGTTAAAATTGCGACTGATAAACGCCGATGACCTGATAAGGAGAGCCCCCAAAGCATTTGCAACAAGGAAACACTTGGAAACCCGCAGATTAGCTATTGTTATCTGGTAACAGTTGTAATTCTTTAAAACGAACTTTCTATATTTTCTACTATTTTAAAAAATAATTAATTGATTAAATTTAGTGGAAATGGTATTATATTTAAAAGGTACTTTCAAAACTAAAAATGTTATTTTTTTGTTATTATTTTAAGTACTTTAAAAAATAATTTTTACTTTTTTATACCCTTTTAAAATTGCTTTCTTTAAAATTTAAAAGTTCTTTATTTTATTCTTAGACACTAACAACATATTTGGGATTCCAATTTAAAAGATTTATTATTAAATTTCAAGCTTATGGATAACAATTAAATATTTTTTGGGGTATACCGACAAGGATTATCCCTATAAATTCAATAAAAAAATGAAATAAACCCATATATTATTTTAATAAATCCACCGAATAGATATGAGTTACTGAGGTCCCCCTGTACCTGGTATCAATGACTTGTGAGAACATTTAGTCATACGGAATTAAATTCAGAGCGTGAATCAAAGTGCAATTAAAGCCGCGATCGAGACATACGAACAAAACTAATGGAGATACACATATCTATGTTTGTTTGCAGTGTGTTTGTGAAGGAATGTGTCACATCAGCAGCTGTTTTTTTCTTTTGTATAATACAGCGGGGTATTGATTTTCCATGGGGGCGGCAAACATTGCCAAAAATAATTATATAAACAATAATGCAGAGATAAAAACTAGGGGGTCCCGTAAAACCTTGGATATATGAAAAACACAATTGAAATGCCGGCAAACGCATTTAGTTATATAATTTTGCGGGCACTTGAAAAGCGAAAGAGTTGAGGATTAAGATGGGTGCGTAATATTCCGGTTTTTTTGGGGCTCTCCTTTCGCGGAAATGGGCGAATAACTCTTTTTTTTGGTCTACAGATTTTTCGCAATTCGCTTACCTGACTGCCGAGAACAACAATTTGGGGCAGTTGTATCGAGTCGGATCCCACCGTATTGAAGACGTCCTGCAATTTGTTTATGACCGGAATTAGGGCCTCCATCGTGCTTTGGGATGTGTGCTGGAGTTCTCAGATCGCGTTCCACTCGGTTGGCGATTAATCCGCGCTCATTAATGCCGTTCTTTTTGCGTTTTTCTGGTTGACGCGAGTACCGAAATTATTTTTGCAATATGCCAGTGTTGCACAGCGAATTTTTACTGACACTGATGGAGCTGCCACATCGCTGGAGTTTGATTGAGGGTGGTTGCTCAAAAAAAGCTATTATCGGCCCATCACTAGTTTAGAGATGCCATTATAATAGTATATAAATTATAGTATTATTTATTATTTTTTTTTAGAGACTTACATTTTTTAAATTTAGTCTAATTTGTAAATTTTTATTTCATAACTTTAGTTTGTACATTTTGGTTCTAGTAAATGTGCTTGGGAGTTGCCACTTTCTAAGCTTTTATTGCGCGCCAAAGCAAATATTCAAAAAAGTATAGTACAGAAAAACTTTTTAGCTTGAGCTTTTAACGGATTTTAAAGTTTTACCCGTTATAGAGAATATTAAATATTAAATGAGAAGTAAATATTAGCAATATGATTTAACTATTTGTTTCCTGTGCTTGCATGGAGAATGTGTTGTACGTTTGACTTTTACCAAAACCAGAAATATTTTTCTTAAAACTCGCTTTTATCTTTGTCAATAGTTTTTATAGTTATTGTTATCAACTGCTCTAACAAACCAAAAATGCGCACACATTTTTATATTCTGAAAATAAGTCAACGAAAAAGTTGACTCAATAAACAGAATTTTAAAACACCCTTTCGTTAATAGTAAATTTAATAAAAAGTTTATAAAATAAATGGTTTGATTTAACTTTCTCAGTCTTTAATTTGTATGACATAACATAATACTCCAAAATTAATTCAATTTAAAAACTTTTTTAACTTTAATGTATAACCCACATTATATTCATTGTTTTCGATTGATTTAAATTAAAATTAATTGATTAAACTGCATTGGTATACAAATTAACCTATCCCTGAAAGGGTATTAAGACCCAAAATTTGGAGCAGCAGCCAAGTGGTCAGACCACGTGCCCAAACAAAATGAGTAGAAAAAGGGACAATCTGGGGCCTTGCCTCAAGTGCTCGAGATTTGCATGGTGAGTAAGGGCGTGGTTGGGGAATCCCAATTGGGGGACACACAATCACCCATTGCCAGAATTTTTCCCAACCACATCGATTGCCTGCTATGCATTGTGGATGAAAATGCCGGGCTCATCTGTCGTTTTTATCGGTTTATTTCAATGTTCGAGGATGCTTGTCGCCCGGTACACTAAGCATTCAAAACTCGATAGTGGCCTGGCCCAAATGGACCAGAATATTGGACGTCTAAGTATAGTGCTCCCCCACTCACGTTTGCATCATCTGTCCTATTTGATAACAATTCGCATTGTCGCTTGCCACCTCCCCTTGGCTTTCTTTGAATTGAAAACGACAATGCAAATTGTTACGAATTATTTGATATAATTTTTTAATGCTCGCTTATCGCTCCAATGGTTTATGCACGATTTGAATATCTATTAGAAGGAATGAGGCAATAAATAAAATAAATAGTTGACAAAATCTTATAAGGAATTTGTATTTATTACACCCAAAAAAAAACTTGATATGAAACGATGATCAATTTCATATTATTTTAAATTTGGCATCTTAACTTAAAACTGGCCAGTTAAAATTATTGCAAATTATGCGTATAAATTATGTTTTTTGTGTAGGAATCCAGCTTTTATATAAACAAAAAAGTAGTTACCAAAATGCCTTAAAACTCCTCAATCGAAAGTTGAATCATTAAACTTTGGATACAGTCTAATCTAATTCTTTGCTTCATTATTCTACATTTTGGTGCGTGGCTTCTTTAGCATTTTCATAGATAAACTTTCTGGCTTCCAATTAAAAAATTTGGCCAGCAACTTTGCCAGCACACCTCTGCTGTGTGTCTGTGTGTATAAATATTTCAAAATTTCTCCCATCAAATTGGCATTGTTGGACCGGGGAACTTTCGTCTCCTACGGCTTGACAACTTGCCGAAATGTGCGGGGTAGAAAAGTTCTTGAGATGACAGTTATTGCGAAAGACGGGGGCAAATTGGGCCACGCCCCCTATTTGCCCATTCCAGGGGGCGGAATATTAATTTGATAATTTTACGGCTGAATGCAAATTCGGTGTCAGAGTCCTTGGCTCTCTAATTGACTGACGAATATTTAAAATATAAATTTCAAATGAAGTTCAACAATTGTCTGCTGGTTTTTCTTTTTACTCGACTTGGCGCTCCTTTTGTTGGATTAATTATGGAATGACGATGATGATGGTGATGGAGTTGGAACAGCTTTTGCCCCGGTGGAGCATTAATCATGTGAAAGTAATTTTGCGCATTTGCATGCGTTGCAGAAAACGATAATTTTCATCCATCATTTTCAAGTGTTTCCGCAGGATTATAGTGCTGCAAGGAGCCGTCTGCATTTCCCTGCCATATCCTGCGTGTGTACAGGATGGCATTGGGGATGTGGGCTGGGGATTCCCCTCATTATCCAGCGTCGTGTCGTCGTCAATTATTCTTGTTCTACAGACTGCCTGGAAGAACTTTGCATTTAGTTGATGAGCTTCTCTGGTCCTGAACCGGGTCCTTTTCCTCCTTTCCATCCTTCCTTGCTCTTTTGTGCCAGGATGCCTTCGGTTTTCGGCATTCGGCTTTCATCTTTCAGCTGACTGCCAGTTGATCAATGGCTCTGCCCGTTTTCCATGGTGTTTCATGCAATTACGTATTTATATTGCGTATACGCCATGTGGAGACGACGGATGGATGGAGAGCCCTGAAAGTGGAAGGAGGTTTTTCGGGTCGGAGACTACTTCCCCCAGTTCTTGCCACAACTGCAGCAATAATGAACTTTGATTTTGCCCTTCACCATCCTGAGAATCATGAATGTTTCACAGCTTGTGACCTGTGAGGAAAATGTGGAGCAGGAGCTGAGAAATATGCGATATACATATGTGCTGATTGATGTGGTTTCGAGAAGGTTCTATTATTCTGTCTTCAAATATTAATTAAATATGAACAATAGATTTAAAAAGAAATATTTCTTTGTACTTGATAATAAATATAAAATAAAAGAAATAAAAAAAAAAAAAAATACGGGATCTATTACTTTTGAAAAAATTACCCTTTATTTAAATAACTTAATTTAATAAATTCGATTCTGACATATTTTCTTATATTTCCAACTTGGAATTATGGTAATTGAAATACCGCTCTCGTCTCAGTAGAGCTACTCATTAGCATTATTTAACCCATTAAGGGGCCATAAAATGTGCCCATAACAGAGTCTATCAAGTGGGCTAAAATATGAAGGCCATGTGTGCAGCCACTTGGTTGCTTTTTCGGTCTCTCGCCGGATCTTGGCAGGATGTGGCTACCATTTACCAGATGTCGCCGCTTTTGGCACCCAGCTCTTTGGCCATTAATCTGCCTGGGAACGCGGCTGCCAGATGCCGGCGAAAAGTGCAAAAGTATCACACACATGTTTCCTTTTATTTTTATTTTTTGGCAATGCTCTTGCCGTATGTTTAATTGGATTTGCAGCTAAGCGGAATTAGAACGCTCCGGGGGAAAAGTGGAGAGTTTCATTTGCATATTCCAGCTGTGGCATCTTGTAGGGAAAACCACAGTACACTGGCAAAAGCCGTAAAAATTAATTGTTTAAGGAAAGAATATATTTTAAACTCGTCAAAAAAAAAACATTAAAAAAGAAACAAAATTAAACAACTTTAAATCTATTATTTTTAAATTAAAATTTTTTTTAGAAAATAAACAAAAATTTTATACAGAATTAATCTAATTTGGTGTTTCAGCTTATTTTAATTTATTATACCCGTTACTCGTAGAGTAAAAGGGTATATTAGATTCGTGCAAAAGTATGTAACAGGTAGAAGGAAGCGTTTCCGACCCTATAAACTATATATATTCTTGATCAGGATCACTAGCCGAGTCGATCTAGCCATGTCCGTCTGTCCGTCTGTCTGTCCGTCTGTCCGTCTGTCTGTCCGTCTGTCTGTCTGTATGAACGCTGAGATCTCGGAAACTATAAAAGCTAGAAGATTGACATTTTGCATGCTGATTCTAGGAGTTCCTACGCAGCGCAAGTTTGTTTCAAAAAGGTGCCACGCCCCCTCTAACGCCCACAATCGCTAATATACGATTTTAAAAATTTTAATATTTTGGAAAAGTAAAAATGCAGTTTTATTGTGGTTATCAATACCTATCGCAATGTAGAAGAAATTTTTTAAATCGGACCATTCGTTAAAAAGTTACGGCGGATCAAAGTTTTTCTCCATCGCCTTCGCACTCCCTTTAGCTGAGTAACGGGTATCTGATATTCGGGGCACCCGACTATAGCGTTCTCTCTTGTTTTTTAATCTATTCTAAAGATTTAAAAAACATTTAATGAATAGTAATAAAAAAAGTTTTTAAAACGACAAATTTTGGAGAATTTTGTTAATCTTAAAAATATTTTGGAATACCCGACTTATAAGGGATTTTAAATTCCTTGTGATTTCTAGAACTTTTAACAAAGTCCTCTAACTTTTTTCACAGTGCCGCTGCCAGGCGACAACAAGCAAGTGTAAATTTCACTTGAACTGATAATTTCACTCAATTTGTGTGCGCTGATGAGCAAAGTTTTCCCATTTGCATGGGACTACGTGTGCCGGCAATTCCACGCCCCCGCCCCCCGAAACGCCCGACTTTTCTTCCGTGGGATGCAAGTTTCCATCTTTTGCTTCTCCTTCATCTGGCGATGCTCCCGACTCCGATGATTTCTTTTTCGTCGTCGTCGCTGAGTTGAAGGTGCCAATTAGGGATTTCCGCCTCAATTACTTTCGCGAGCACACGAAAACCAAGTTTGTATGATTTTCGCATGACAAACTTAGGTCTTTCACATCTACGTAATCATCCCCTTTCGCAGAAAGTGACTGCTTCCCCTGGCGGAGTATTCACCTCCCCAAAAATGTAATTGCACGAAGTGCGCCCCCGAAAATGTGGGGTGTGCGTGATAAAAAACTCGTTTGCATTTTACATGTTTCATCTGCAGGTGCAGAAAGCTGAAATACATAGTTCATGTGGCTTTTCAGAGACTTGGTTATTTCCATTTCTACCGAATGAGTTGCAAGCTCCTTGATTGGCTCTGCGATTACGCTAAAATGATTGCAAATATGCGAAAATGTGGTCGGAGTGGATGAAAAAGCAATAACTGAAGTGGTGGATAACGATTAAATATTTGTAACATTTAAAAACCACCTGAAAAATAACCACGTTGTAATAGCAACGTTTAGCCTTCTTTGAGTTTAAAGTTTATTTTGAATATTATAAAAATTTATAGATTTCAAAAAGAATGAAAGATATCAAACTTAAGAAACTTTAAGAAGTTAAATTTTTAAATAATATTGTTCATTTAAAAATGGTTTATATATTTTTTATAATCACAGGCTATTATTCGTCTTCTAGAGGTTCTTCTTGATTGTATTAACTTATTAAAAATTATAATTATTAGTTTTGAATACGATATTTATAAAGATATTTTAAAAAAGTCAATATTGTTTTCCATGTATCATATTGTTTTCTCTAGCTGATATACAACCCCTTCTACTTTTGCTGTGGTTTTCCGATATTAATTAATTCAAGACCGTAAAGTAGACCACCAGGAAAGTCATTTCATAAGCCAACAGACAAACGGGCTTCTGTAAATTCTAAATACACTGCCATCAGGTCGAGAAAGAGAGAGAGCCTTTCAAATCAAAACCAATATCGGACTAACGACAAAGGCAAACGTTTCCGTACCTTTTGTCAAGTCACGGAAAGGCCGAGGAGCACTTAGCAATATTGCATTGCAACCGGCATTGGAATCGGAATCAGAAGCAAATCGAAGTGGTTAGATCGAAATCGAAGGGAATTATTTGTCAGCCGGAGGAAGGGGTCAAATCGGATGTGTGACGATTCCGAATGGGTCCTTCGCTCGTCCTGCTGCTTAAGTGTAATTAAATTCACCCAGCCCCACATTCCCCGAGTGTTGCTCATCAAATGGATTGATTTATGATGATACCCTGCTCACCCTCCTCTTCCTCCAATCTTCCTGCCTGGCTGACGAGGCATGACATAATAAATCGCCATGTCCTGGATCCTGAATCCCGAGTCCTGAAGCACAATGACACCGACACACATGAGCCGAGCGCACAGATTTGAAAATTAATTTGCGAAAAGTTTCGCCTGCTCAAATCTGAAATCTCGCATTTCACATTTCGCATTCTATGCGCTATATTTATATTTATTATTTAATTTTGCCCCGCTTCTGTGTACTTTGGCGTATTTTTACGCTCGACTGCTATTGGTGCCTCGTTCTTTTCTTGTGTTGACGGCAAAGTTTAATTTTTATTGTTGTTTGACTTTGTTAAATGATTTTATTGCCTTTCCTTTGCGCGGCGAAGAAGGAGAAGCCTTTGTAGGAATTTAATATAACTGCTGTGACCATATTGCCGAGTAAACAGTGCACAATGTTCCAGTTTTTTCCCCAGCAGGAAGCTTCAATTTATCCCATCCCCCTGCCTTCGTGTCCTTTATTGCTCTAGAATTTATTGAAGCTCTGCGCTGAGTTTGACGGTTTGACTTGAGATATGAGGGCCATTTGATTGTTTTGTACATACTTACGAGTGGCTGCCAAATTGCCAAGTATTTCAGCCAACCAAAACTTGAACTTATTCCGGCATAGCTCATAAGCATCTTGCGGGTTGACTATGCGCAAAATCAAACTGAAAACCTGTAAGTAAAAAACGTAAATAACCATCTCGGCAGAAAACCACAACAAAGAGAACCTAGGAAATTCACAAAAGGCTTGAGGATACAGCTGCGTTCAAATTAAAGGCATCACAAAAAGCTTAACTTAGTTTGAAATATAAAAAAATAATTCTTATAGTATTTGTCTATTATTGTTCTTATGATAACTAAGTTAGCAGATTTTTTCAATAAAAAAGTATAACTCAAATAAATAAATACAAAAAAAAAAGGTGTTGCTATTTTGTTGACCTCGGCTGAAGTTGTAGTACTTGTTCATATTTACTGAAAGAGCATTTTGCGTCACCACAATAAAGGCGTCTTTCGAGAGCCTCGAGTTTAAATAAGTTTTTTGGTTGCGGAGAGAAAGAGTTCAGCATTAAATTTAATTACAAGTGCTGAGGTTGAGCAAATTCAGTTGAAGTCTTTGATCTTCATTTGCTTGAATTAATTTGTGACAATAAAGTGTGCAGTAAAAATAAGAAATATTAAATCACTTTAGCTTAAGTAACAGTAATAGTTTCGCTATTTAAATAAAATATTTTCCCAATATTTCTGAAAGGTTTTAAGACCGTGGAGGATTAGGAACATTAAAGATTTTGTCAAACGTTGAGTCCATCAGTCGGCAGCCTTAATTTGCCTGTCCACGACTGCGGAATGATTAATTGCAATTTGCTGGAATCCGAGGCGAGTCCTGCGAGTCCACGTCAGATGAATTGCATAATCAGCTGTCAATTACAGCACTGATCAGATATCTGCGGCTTTGGGAGGAGCCTCCGTTCGATGCGGCTTTAAACAAATTGCGCTGCAAGCCATCGGGAATGAATTCTGAATGGCTGCCAAGCGAACAATGGCTGTGGATTAGAACGAATAGTTTCCATGGATGGGCTGCATTTGTGTCAACTGGATTGTTATGGATGTTTGCATTACTGAGCGGTATATCTTTTTCCTTGCCCCAGCCCCCCGCAGGCATCTTTTTTCCCCCCTGGTTCCCCGGCAATTGTCCTGCGAAGGACAATGTACGCATTGCGTCACTCCGAGAGATACGCCCATTGTTCGAGCTGAAACAAAGCCAAAGCCAAAGACAAACCCGAATCCAAAGCCTGCCATGCGACATTCAGCCTCTCGGCTTTAGTCATAGTTTTAATCTCACTAATGGCTGGCAGGGTTTCAAGTCGATGGCTACAAAGGCCCAGGACCTCCTGCTCATGTCACAAAGGTCCTTCGCTGCACACGACAATTCAATTCCTCCCCCCTGTTCCAAAAAGAATAAAGATTCCAAACACAATGAGAGATATGCGAGATATACTCAACTGCAGGCCTATTTCTTATATCTTATGGGCTTTGTGTTTGTTTTTAAATAAAAATGTAGTGTAAAAGGGTTTAGTTTAAGTCTAAATTAATGTAACCCAAAAACAATTATTTCTAACATTTACTTAATATCTAAAAAAATAGAAGTTCCATATTTAAGTCAAATAATCATAATTAGTCATCATAAAACCCCAATCCTTCATAAGCTGACAGCAGAATGTCAATAAGTCAATTGACACCTCCAAAAAGACTGAGTTAGAACTGCCAGTATAATTGTATTGCCAATCAATCAGAAATCGCAGAGTATATGGTAATATAGTACAAAACAGAGAGTCTTTAAGAGCAAAGCTCTCTTAACTGTCTACTTTCAATAGCTGAGAACAAAATGAAATAGTGTCAGTACAACTTGGCATCTCGGATCGTAAACAGGTTACTGCCGCAATGCGAGAACTGCAAATGTCGGAAATGTTTTGGATTATGGCACTCATATTGATTGGCAGTTGTTTCGCTTGTAAGCGTACGAAATTCCTAATAATTACTGATTACTGATTAACTAAAACTTATTGTTAATAACAGATCCTAAGCCGCGGACCTCGTACGTCGATGACTTTGTGTTTCCCTCAAACGAAGAGCATATCCCTCGCAGTTGGGAACACTACGCAAAAGATCAATCAACCGAATCGAGAGATCACAATGACAATGCTAAAAATCGAGATAAGTGCAGAGAATTTCATATCGACGACTCCTCTTGAAAAGTCTGTATGATTTTCATCAGCTACAAGAAATTGGAAGATCCCCTGCAGAGTTTAAATAAGGCTCTGGTTGAGGATCTAAATCTTCCGGAACTCGTTTATAGTTTACGAGTTGTGAAGCGCGGAAAGCGTCGTTTAGTTTTTGAGCTGCCAAGTGCCATAGATGCCTTTCTTACCCTGAATAGTTATTGTAATTTATATCAAGATCGTCATGATCGCACCTATGAAATTCTCAATGTTGAAGAACCTTTGATTTTTTAACTAATAATTTCTCAAGATATTGCTACATGAAGTGCAAAAACTTGTTTCATACCAATGTTCCCATTAGATTAAAATTACTAAGTAAAGAAATTCGATATAATAACTTGATAGTGCTGTGCAATTACGAATGACGCATTCTAGTGGGGTTCTAAAAATATAAATCAAGCTTTATAGTTACCTAGAACTGGTGATATCGAAAGAAATATTTAAAATACTTTTTTATAACATACAATATTCGAACCACATCAAAGGTGCTATAAAAACGTGATCAGTGTAAAGATATCAAGAAATGTGAAGATGACTCGGAATTATAATTAATTTAAAGGTTTGACTCAGCAAACAATATTCGACATGGGTTTGTAATCACCATCATGGGTAATTCCCAATGGGTACTGTGATAAACTAAGCTCAACGGAACCCCATCTATTGTTTGGCAAAATCAAACAATCGAAACCCATAAATAAGTGGATGTGAATCAGAGCGAGCTTTGTTTGTAGCGGATGCGGATCCATTTGGACGCCGGTCGCCAGGTGAACATACAGCCTAGACAACATGAATGCAATTAAGATTGTTCGGCGTCATAACGCATTTTGTATGGGAAGGGAGGGGGCGTGGCTTTGGAGGAGGGTTGGCTTGTTTATCGACGTCGCTGTTTCTGTATTAACTGGGCTAGAAGGGACACCGACAGCCCACGAAAGCCCAAGTCCCGGTGTACCGGTTACCCCGCTTGTTGTCGCGCTGGTTGCCCTCGCTGTTCAACATGGCCACAATGGAATAGTTGGCCATGGAGGACGAAATGGGGAAATGGGGATGTGGGCCACGAGGAGCGGAGCTTTACAATTTACACATTAATTATGAGCAGACATGTGTTGTAGGCGTTTTGGCCAGGATCCCAGCGCGGCTGCCCCGAGTCTTGCGGCGCGGTAACAGGTGCCTCCTGTTACTTCATCGCCTACCCGTGCACAAGCAAAAAAGTGTCTAATTACAAGTACATTTAATTCCAATTTTTATATCAATTTGAGTTACTTAAAATATGGATTAATTTTTTGCCATAATACTACTGTTTATGATTTCTGTTTTTATATTATTTGCAAATCATACTAAACGAGAAACAAAATTGCTTTATATTTTATATATACCTATATATTTTAAAATTATTTCGTAGTAAAAGATTATTATCATTATACCTTTTATTTGAAAATCGCGCTGTTAAATATGTTCATAAATGTATAAATAATAGTTCTTATTTACTAATTAAAGGTAGGACATCTTATAGAAGCAAGTTCCAAAAGAATTATTTATAAAGCATTTTTAAATGATACTTACTAATGAATATTTAAATCTGAATTTTTTTTAAAACATTCTTAATTTAGTTCTGTTTCTCTGGGAACGTTCTTTTTATATTTCTTGTGATATATCATTTCGCTGAGTGCGAAAAGTATGCAAATTCCGGCTAGGCAAAATGTGCCCCTGGCCGGGTTTTATGGCAGCGAATTAATGAACGCAGCCAACGAGCCTGGCAATAACAAGGACGTGGGACGTGGGGAAGGGTCATTATTTTGCCGGTGTCCCTGCCTCAGCTCCTCCAGATCCTGCCTCGTCCTCCTGCAATGCATTGTGGCTGGTCAGCTTGTGGCTCCACGAAACAGAAACACCTCTCTCTCTTCCTCTTAAACCCCCGCAGCCGTGTGCAATAATAGCAATAATTTATCACCCCGGACCCAAATTATGCATGAACTCAATTGTGCGTGAAATTAAATTTTAAGCGCAAACAAGACGACTTGCCGGCTCGGCCCCTGTTTACCCCAATAATTTGGCTAATTTCACTTGTGAGCAGCCGACGGCCAGGACATCCATTCCAACCCACATTCAACCCACAAGCCATCCGGGCCAAATATAATTGAAAATATTTCAAATTGCCCAATGCAGCCGCAAATGACATGTATATGGCCAGCATTGGTTTGGCACTAATTGAGAGTTTCTTGCGCTTGAATGTTTAAACTTGAAGCCCACTTTCGAAGCTAATGGAAAATTAATACGCTGTTTAATTGTCTTGACTATAAAATGCTTCGACTGGGAGGTAAATTTATTTATTGGCAAAAAGCATAAGATAGTATCATATTTTTAAAAGAGTATCTATCAATTTTCTAACTAAATAATTTTAAAATCAAAATAACTTCCCGCATCTCCAAAACTTTTACTTCAATTGAAGTAAATTTTCCTTATTTCCATCACAAACTTGGAAAATTCAAAGACAAGAGGGTCAGTCGAAATAAATTTGTAACTCACTCTAAAATATGTCGGCGCAAAATTCTCCAAAGACATAAAATACCAAACTTTTCGATTGCATTTTTGTCGCACAAGTAAAAGTACCTCTGATTGCCTTAAAAATAATTTATTGAGTCAATTGACTTTTGCAGCGGAGTCTCCGCAAATAAACGCACTGCAATCGAACTTACAATCTCCGGGGAGTCCCACACATTCACTTGATTTGATTGTGTTGACTCTGCAGAGGGAAATAAACTTAAGTGCAGTGGCCACGTTCCTGAATTTCGAGAGCTTCGATTCGGATTCGGTTCCATTTGAAATTTATTGCGGCCGGAGTTCGTTCACATGGCAAGTTAAAGCTCCGGGTTACATGACTCATTCAAAAACCGGCGTTTGCTCATTTTTGGGATGGGAGGGGAAAACGGGGAAGTCCACAGTCTGCCGTCCGGACATTTGCGAAATTCTGACTCAGACTCCTTGGCAAATGCAAACCGAGTCACACATGTCAATTCAATTTGATCGGAGGACCGTGACGGATGAAGGAGGCCTAGCCGGAGCTCGAGTTGAGTCCTTGTTTCCACCAGGGACAACACAACTCCATTGGAAACTCAAAGGGGAGGGGGTCTCATGTCTAGAATTGGCCAAATAAAAATGTCTCTCTTTCATTTACATTGATTGACAGACGGAGTCGAAGAACGAAAATGTCTCGTTGAATATGCACTGTGGCTTGTCATTGAAATATCATTTATAATTGGATGGCATTTCCATAGGCCCAAACTCACTTAACTTTGTGAAAACAATTTGTTTTTAATAGAATTTGTAACAAGATAAGGAAAAGAAAATGGGAGATAAAGTCCAAAATGTAGTTTGTAAAGTCGACGGAATTCAATAAGAACATAGACTAACAACTGCTGTAGAAAATATTTATAGAAAAATAAAAAAAATATTTTTTTTTAATTTTATATTAATTTGGTTGTTGCTTTTTTTAGTTTGCCTTATACTAACAACACCAAATTTTTTTTTTATTTTTATTTTTTTTGGATTTAATGACATATTTTTAATGTTTGAATATTTAAATTCAATGCATCATTTTTTTTTAATTTAACAGTCTGTCAGAAAAGTCTCCACTCACATTCAGCCATTTGAGTTAAAACTCACCACCAAATGGGCAGCCACATCGCAGTTGTTGGGTGACAATCGCAGCAAAGCTGCAAAATGTTGTAGGTTTGTGGTCGTGTGGAAGGTAAGTTGGTTGGTTCGCTTTTGTATAAGAGTTCGTAGTACATGAAATAAAAATAAATAAAAAGAAAAATCGACTTTAATAAAATATCGAAAAACCAATCAAAAATGCGAATAAATAAATTTTGTATAGTCAGCACTTTGCATAAATATTCTCTCTTTCAAATCATACTTTTTAAGTAATTGAATTCATAGACACATTCAACCAAGCAACTCAAAGCTGAGATTTATACTAGCGAAACGAAAAAATCGCATAAGAATTTGTTTTGAAATTGTATTTATTGCATCTAGTAGTGCGAAAAGATGAAAAATGTGTATCAATCCGTTGCCAAAGGATGCTGCAAAATGCTGAGAGGAAATATTTTATGGTTTTGTTGCCGCATTTGGTAGTTGTTCGACACTTTTAGAAGAATTGCTGGAACAACAAAAATGTATGTAATAAATAATGCAAAATCGAATACCATAAATAAAACAATTTTCATTTTGCTTTTTGGCAAAGTTTTGGCTACAAAACAAGTGTAAATGTTATTTCACTTACTGTTTGGTTTCTTTTTACTATAACCACGCAAACAAATTTATGACTTTGAGTGTTTTTGGTTTTTAATGTTTATTGTATTAACATAAATTAAATAAATATAATATTATCTTCAACAGTAGAGTAATAATTGAAAAAAATACCATATTTATACCTATTAGCTGAGAAATTATATGTCTCCTAAATAAATGAGCATACCTTCTTGAATATTTTTACTCGCCTGGTTATCTTTATAATTATAAAAAAGGGCTTTAATAATTTTAACCCACTCGCCAGAAAGAAATCTACACAACCTCTCTTTTGGTATAAAGTGTCTCTTTTGTCTCTTTGTTGGTCGCTTAATTAATTTATTTAATTACGTACCCATTTGCATTCATTTTTAAACAGCTGGCAAAGTTGCCATTATGGTGGATTCCTGTCTGTTTATGTTTCTCTGAAAATGAATAACAAACTGAATGAAAATATCAGCAAATTATGCATCGTGTATATTTTTATCATTCGCTTTTGTTGCAATGACAAGCTGAAAACGAATGGAAAATCAATTAGGAAATGTAATGGTGTGGAAATAAACATCAATTGGGTTGAAAATTAATCGTGCACTTTTAAAGCTAAGCCCACGTATAATGAATGGAGTCTACAGATTGAAAGGTTTTTAAGCAAGGCTTAAAATTAAAATGCGCAAAAGTCGATTTAAAATTTTAATGACTTTAATTATGCAGAGATGTACAGGAAAACCCTTTTAGCGAAAGATTTAAAAAAGTTAAAGGCCCTTGAAAAAGGGTTGGGAAAAGACGTTAAATTTAATCATTAAGACGTGAAAACCTTTTTAAAGGAAGATTGCGTATCCGCTAGGTGGGCAACACATTTTAATTTCTGTTATGTTTTCGTTTGCTGAAAGTAGAAAGCCCATATTAATACAACTAATTAGCTTTCTATATTTGCACATTTTTTTCTTCTAATTTTTAATTGACTAAAATTATTATTGCGGCTCTGCTTCCTGGCAATTAGTTTAATTACGATTTTAATTAAAAGTGGCTATATATACTGAAGCTAGGAACCACAAAACCACAGTTTTGATTTTTAAATGCATGACAAAATTAATTAATAAAATGAAGGCTAGTAAGTATTTTCAGGCTTTAAAGGCCACTGAAAATTTTGCATAAATATTTAAGTTGACAAGTTTATTCCAAATAAAAATCGCATCGAAAAGTAGCAAGCATTTTGCGTTGCAACTAAAGCCAATTTCATATGATTTGGCCATGTAATTTTAAGAGCTAAAATCCCTGCATCTCTGATTTGCATTGGAATCCAAATAAAGAACTGGGCTAGAGACGGACGCATACATATTCAGAAAGATTTCGCATGCGGCGCACATTTTTGAATACATTTGACAATTTTCGTAAGAGAAATGAGAAATATTTGCATTTACTTGAGTAGCAGCAGCGACAACGACGACTACTACGACGACGACGGCAATGCAAAAATGTAATTTCCATGAAAGCAGCCAGCTCCGGAGGAGGAGAAGGTCGGAAAGTTACGGGTTGTGGGATGTGGGCGAGGACGAAGTCCTAGAGCCGGTTCTAGAGTCATGAGCCAAGCCGGAGTCATCCGAAGTGGCTGCAAGTGCGCAGGCATTCGGGCCTTCCCCCAAGCCAAGGGTTCCACTGTGATCCCAGCATAGCTGCACTCGGAGAAAATAACTAGCCATTGTCTGTCTTTTTAAAAAAATATTAGAAAACGTTACTTAAGCCCTTAAAAATGATAAAAAAAAATAAATACAAAATGAAATTCATGTAAAATTAATTTAATCCAATTAATTTAATCCAAAATATTTATATAATATATATATAAATTTAAATAAATTACAAATAAGTAATTAAATTTTAGACTTTTACGATTTTATCTATCACTGAAATATTTTACAACATTTCGAAAGCAGGTAACCCACACTTTATTAAAATGCTGTATTTAATATTTAATTTATTTATGATTTATTTATTTATTTAACATTATATTTGGTTAATATAAAGGAAAAATATTTTATTTTTTTTGTCTAAAAAATGTTTAAATAAAATGTTAAAAATAATGATTTTTTCCTGTATATTTTTTATCCAAGTGCTGGCAGTAAAACTGTGTAGGCGAGGAAGTTTCTGGCGTGTAGGGAAGACGAGGCGTTGACGGCGGTGTCTATTGTGCGGGTTAGCAGCGGCTGCATTTGCATCCCGACAGCAGATGCTCCTGCTCCACTCAGCCAGACGGGGAATGGGAATGGGATTGGGATGTGGGCATGGGTGTGCGATGTGAACTGGGAGATTTTCCAGAGCCAAAGCCTGTCCGGCGGCTGGCATGAAATATTTGACTTTTGATTAAAGCACCGACTCAAGTGCTCGCCGGAGCTCGAGCTCCCTGGCGTTTTGCCCTGCCACTTGACAAGATTCACTTGTCTTTCAAATGCATTTCATATTGTGTTGCATAATTTTCTGCGGTTTTCCTGCCCTAATGTGGGAAAACCCTAAAAGAAAAATTCTAAAAAAAGGAAAGAAAAGGAAGAAACCGCCCGACATTGTGAAAAGTTTTGCAAGAACTTACTGGGGAACTAGTTCCGTCGTTGTCATCGGGGCTGTTGTTGTGGTGTTGCGAAATATGCATTGTTTGTTGTGGTGCAAAATAGTCGTTTCTGTTTCTATTTCTATCTGGCTGGCAAGCTGCTGCACTTGTGCCAAAAACTAAACAGAGCGAGAAGTTTTATGGAATTACACGTTCGAGTGCGGAATTCTCATTCACATTCTCCTTCGAATGGCATGTGATGTAAAATAAGTTTTGGACCCTCTGCACATGATTCTTTGCAGTTTGGCTTCTGAAACAGATATTTTTGGTAGTACACACAAGAAAAACACGACGGGATCAAATGGGAGCTTAAATAACTAATAGCGCTTAAATTTCCATTAGTGGGAGGGAAAAAGAGTTCGAAGAAATACTTAATTTAGAGCTTTTCAAGTCAAAATTGATACCACATAACATCAAATCGATCATCGTTTCGTATCAAGTTTTTTTTGGTGTACCTCGGATTTCGGAGAATTCAAATGTATAATAAACATTCAAAAGAATATCCCAATAAATGTGATTTAAATACGAGTTGAGTTCGCAACCGTAGCATCAATGGAGTCTAATTGGCATGTGAATGTGGACCACTTAAGCGCGGCAGAGACCGAAAAATCTTGGAGGCACCACTTTGTTCAGACCGGGACAAAAAATTAATCATACGCTCCGGTTGCCAGCACAGTGGAGGGGAATTTGCTGGGATCAAGGGGAATATTATTGCGGTACAAAGGGCAAATTAATTTTTCATAAAAGGCGAACCACGCGGCCACCGCATTGGGGTCCTGGTTCTGGCCCTCCATCCTCCATCCTGCAGATCCTGCGGTTTGCTGCTCACGCACGTAGGATATGTACCTGCCACACGGATATACACTCGCACACTGGGCTGGGCGCAATTAATTTTCAATGTGCGCTTTATGCAGCTCCTTGCCGAGGTCCGGATTTTCCACCCGGCCCTCCTCCGGCGGGAAAATGCGGCTGCCAAGGTCCCCAGATGCGAGGGCGAGTGCGGCGGGGCGTGCTAATTGCCACACAAAAAGCGGCAAAAGAAATGCAGCCAGCGTTTCGGGCCCTTCGAGCCCTCGAACAACTCTTGATCGCATCGCTGGCTAATGTGATGTGTGCTTAATTTCCGTTCTTCAGCTAATTGGCCTCGTTTGCCTGCGTTTCGCTAATTACTTAATCATCAGCCGCACTGACAGCCCCTAGATTTTGAATAAATGAAAAACACGGTAATCTTTAGGGGTGAAAAAACTAGGGGAGCGAAAAGGGAAAACGGAAATTGCACTTTCTTGAGAATAAGAAAAAAATATTTTTTTTCAATAAAAGGGTTTTTAAAATATTTACCCAATCAAGAATATAAGAATATAAATAATATGTCTGCTTATCTGTCATTCATTAAAATATTTATTTTAATCTTGATTGTGTAATTTATGGGCTATATTTTGTTTACTTTTAATTTGTCACTGAATAACTTGAATTAGAATTAGAATAGAATTTTTCCATCTTTTCTAGTATATTTTAATGGCACTGCCTCTTCGGCCTTATCATCATTTGCGCACGTTTCAGCGAGTAGGTGTGCCCCTTCCACTGATACCAGTTGATGCCCTTTCCATGGGTGTTATCGCCGTATTTGCCAGCCAAGTTGCTAGGGAAGCAAATCAAAAATTAAATAATAAATTCAGTATTTTAATGGAATATATAAATATTTACCTGTGATGACAGGCATTGTACCACCACGCACTGTTGTAATTTGTGGCACAGTTGACCGTGCCATGTTTGTCATTATCACGATCTTTGGTGGTAAACTTCTGGCCCAAATGGGTGGCCATAGCATCTCCTGCATTACCCGAAGTGTTGCCCAAAGATGCAAGATTAAAGCCATCCTCCTCAGAACCAATTCTAAAGTTATCATACATCTGGTATGCCCGTCCTCCCTCATTGTCTTCGAGTAGAACCAATAGTTCTTGGGTCTCCGAGGAAGTTATGGCGTGCAGCTTATCGAGGCCAAGGAAAAACTCATTCTCCAGCTTCCCGAAACCGTTTTTATAGTCATTCCAATCTCGGAAGAAATCCTCACTACCATCTGTGCGACGGAGGATAATGGTCCAACCACCGCCTTGACTCAGCTGATCGCAGGCCACCACAAATGGGTGTTTACTGTACTCGGGCACCACGATCACATTGATTTCACTGTGCTGGGTGAGCACCGAAGGTTCAGCGCAACTTTTTCCGTACAACTTGGTCTCTACTCCAATTTTGGACAAACAATCGTCCACTTTCTCAGTTAAGCCTTCTAATAACTCTCCTTGTCGCTCCTGCTCCACACTAAAATTAAATAAATTCATTATTTAAAAATAAATAAATTTATTTATAAATTATACACACCGCACAGCAATCATTTGGGACCGTATGGATGCCGCATTGCCGCAAATCGTTGATATTTCACACACTTTTTCAGCATTTATACGGACTAATATATTGACGATTAAAATTGTAAACAAAATCGAGAGCTGCATGATTACTGACTGTAGAGAGCAATTGATCGGCAAAGACTGAGCTGAGATGTTTTTATACAAAGCCGGCTAACAAAGAAATACTGGGGCTTTCCTATCGCTAAAGCTCTGATTTTTTTCAGATTATTTCAGTTCTTCCCCGATGATTATTCACGTTGAACTGTGTCATTTACCCTGAAAATCCCAAAGAAATTATACCTATAGCTTTTTTGTTCTTAGAAATTAAATACTGCTGATGATGCCAAAATCATTGAGTAAACTTTTTCGTCAAGCTTACCGAATGTTTACGGCTCAATTGCGAAAAACAACTTATCATTTCTATCTGATTGCAATGGAGGACAAGTAGTTTAGTGCATTGCACTCGTATCCATCAAATTCGTTTGGCTGTCAACGTTTCCGGTCTGGCAGGACAATCAGGACTGCCAGGACTCCCAGGACTCCCAGGACTACCAGGACAACCTGGACAGATGTCTCGGCTTCGAACTTAGTAACGAGCTCATCCGCAGCCCGACCACCGAACCCAATCCCAAACCCAAACCCACTGCTGTCTGTCAAATTGAGCGCAAAAGCCTTGGCATCCAGCTCAGGTGACATCAGTTCCGTCTCGTTACAGTTTGAAGTTTACCGTGTGTGACAGGCCTGGGGTTTCGTTTGTGGGCGGAGGGCGGTGGGCGGTGTTTGGAGCACCGCAAAAAAGTTCAAGCGAAAAGTTTTCAGTGCGGAGACAAGTAAAAACAAAGAATTCTCGTTCCACCCAGAAATTAAGAAACTCTAAATTACTGCAAATCATAGTCTTAGGGGTTGGATACTTACTCTATGCATCTCGCTATGTAGAGATGCCAAAGAAAGTTATAGAGTTTTAAAATCACTTTCAAAAATGCCTGAAAGTATGCAGCAAAATATTACAAAAGGTTACTGCATATTTTTAGACACCTTTTTATGTGAATTATACCTTTTGTAATGTATTGCATTATGTATCCGTTATGTTTGTATAAACTAATATTTATTATTTTTTTTAATTTTTATAAATATTTTTCTTATTATACATTTCAGATAATTAGAAGTAATCTAACATTTTAAATGCATTTTCTAGATTGTTCATTTTCGAAACTGAGCTACAATTTTCGTTTGAAATTAGAACAAATTCTAGGACAACCCCCCACCCTGCCCACGCCTCTGTGTCTCAACCATCTTGATGGGGTAAACAGGATTTGGGGGCATAAATCGAAATATTATCAAGATGCCAGCTGGTCGCGTCGCAACTAAATTGTTTGCAAATTTCTGCTCAGCTCTCCACATTTCTCCTCTCGACCCAGCGGCGCCTGGTGGACAAGAAAAACAGAGACAGCGGCAGAAAATTGTGTAAACAAGTTTTACCCACCTATGGCTGAAATTTACAACCGGGCCAACATTGGCCTAAACATTTCTGGGTTTTTCTTTCTCTTCATTTTTTTTTGGGAACCCGCCCAGGTTGTATTTCATTTTACTTCAACACTCCGCTCGTGTGTGTGTGTGTGTGTGTGCCTGGGGGCAAACTTTGGGCACAATAAATAACATAAAAATGAAGCGAATTCAACCTCAAAGTTCAATTCAAATAACCACTCAATAGATCTGCCGACTACTCCTGGGAACTTGCTTGCCTGCTTCTTGTGCATACGAAATGGCCGCCGGCTGGCTGGAATAGACGATGAATTTAAATATGGCCAAATTGAGTATTGGGCACGTAATAAAAAAGGGACCCAGGCAGCCGGACGGCCGTTATGTATGGCATCGTAAATAAACCCTTTTTTTACTTAATCCAAATTCGTCCCCGGGGAACAATTTGTTACACAATTTAAAAAAGGGACGAGAGCCAGCGAAAGGCGTTTAGATTTAGTCCGAGTCCGAGTCGAGCTGTGTGTGTGTCCTTGCCAGGACTCCAGGACTCGAGGACCCGGGTCAGTTGTGCATACATTGTCCCTATCCGAGCTGCAATATTTTCGCCATAAAATATTTATATTTTTTCGCTCTCCACTCTGCCAGTAATATGGTTTTAAATTTCCATTTCGAATACATATTTGATGTGCTTAGACACAGCGAATGTGCAGGGCAATAAAAGAATCCGACGGGAGATGTGTATGAAGATGGACCGAAAAGGATTCGGAATTGCTTTACTAGCTGCAGGGGTTTATTCTTGGATTTGCAGTCGCTTGTAATGCAAGGAACAAAATTTTGCTGATTTATAAACATTTGGATTATGTTACATATAAAAAAATAATAATTCAAATTGGAAAAATATTATTACTCTTTATTTCCTTAGATAAAATACAATTTATAATGACTTAATTATGTTCCAATGAGCATAATCCTATCCCAATTCGAATACTCATTGTTGCCATTTAAAAACATCTGAAACTGCAACAGCGAAATGAGCTTTGAACCTAATCAACTGTTTTGGGATCCTTAAATGCCTCTTTGGCCAAAAACTACAATAACAACTGGGCCAGAGACAAAGGCACATGGGGAAAGGCAAAAGCGAAAGCCAACTTTTCCCAAAATTAGCGGAAACGGAAGCCAATCAGCTGGCAGCGGAAACCGCATTGTGCCGCAGTCCTTCAATTTCGTGGCTTCGATTATGATGAGGCGATGGACTCCATGCGCTCCGCCCTTCGAAGGACGATGAGTTCGCTTTGGCTTTGCGGTCAGAACCGAAAATAATGGCCAAGAGCCAAATTACGTTTCCGCCATTTGGTGCCGGGCAGCTTTCGCTTGACCGGAAATTGTGAAAAATCAACTCGGTCGAAGAGCCAACCAGTGTATGAGTGGGCTTCGCTTTTCCCCAAGTTTCAACGAAAAACTGACTTTGCAGGGAAAATTACCGCTTAACGAGCAAATTTCAATATAAAATATACTTAAGGGAAATATTTCACAGAGACGCGAAAAGAAGTCAGCCAGCGAAGTTGTTTCACTCCCAAATGAAAGGCCTCAAGGAGTTGACTTTAGAGATGGGAGGTTGACAAGAAAATATATGTCTTTTATTTTATTTTAGCAATTTCTCGAGACATTTGAATATCTTACCTTAACCTCAGAAATAATTTTGATTTTCTTAGAATTAAATATTTTGTAAATAAAAACTTGCACACCTCTAGTTGATTTCATTCTCAACCCCCGTTAAGAGTCTGTGGCATCTGGCAAATGTCTGCGAATTTTATAATGAAATTCCACAGCGTTTAATTATGCCTGGAGCAGTAAGTGCCATAAGCCCTCAGTTCCGACAATGGAATTTGAACTCTATCCAAGCTCAGCTTTGCGTGAAATGTACAAAATTATTACAACAAATGCCAGAAGACTCACTAAATCGAATTTGAAAAATCAACAACCATGTGGATGGAAATTTGACCCCGAGGCATTTTTCATGCAATTCAATTATGTAAATGCTGTAATGAACATTTATGATTTTAATGACATTCCAGTAATGTGATTAAATTCATGAAGCTATGTAATTATTTGGAAAAAAATTAATTTCAATATCAGTGACTTTTCCCACTCAAAAAGTAATTGAAGCGAAAAGAGAGAACTCACTATTAAGCAATAATGCTATAAATGAGATAAATATATGTTATAATAATTCAATTGATCTTCTCAGATAGACTTGATTTTTAAATGATTATTTTTTTTATAAATGAAAATATCTTAAATCCATTTGATTAAGCCTTTAATATTTTTGTGGCCATCATAATTCTAGCATTTAAATAACATGGAGATAAACAAAAACCCGAAAGTTTACTCCAGCTTAAAGTCCATCGTTTAGGGCCGCCTGAAAAATCCCTTGTTAACATGTTAGTCCTGGCCTCCACTTGAGGTATCTGCAGACCGCTCCGATATCATCCATCCAGCATATATATGCATGCATATATATGAAGGTACGTATAGTTTGTCCCCTTATCTTTTCGACTACGTGAGCGCACGTATGCGCATTCGTTAGCCCCAACTAAGGCCGCGTGCAAATCCGTTGCAGACCATAAATTATACACGGAAAATTGTTGGGAAAAATGGGTGGAAAAAAAAAAGGAAAAAGGAAAAGCGGGTGCCTGCGGGTCGCGATGAACGTGAGAGGTTTTTTGGCTAAATGTCGCCCTGAAAAGTGGCAACTGTTGCTGATGCATTCGATAATTAAATAAGGCAAAACAAGATGTCGACAATTTGGATTCGGCATTTGAATAAACACACTCGCACCGACGAAAGCTATTTAACTTTGCCGAGCCACATCCGCTTTTCCGCCCGGGCTGGATTTTCCAACCGGGCATTTTCCGCGCACGCAAAATTCAAAGCAAGCTAGCAAAGTTGAGGCGTCGTGGTCGAGGCTCTGTGAAATTAAATAAGTTGGGGAAACCGCTAACGAGAAAGGTGTCTGGCACTAGGAATTAATGCGGCGGTTATGCCGGGCCCCCGGGCCTTGAGGTCCTGCGTCCTGAGTCCTGGAACCAGGATCCGGCGGGAAGATGGGTGGTTGGGTGGCAAATGCGGTGGTGGCAACGCGTAAAATTGCAGAGCACATGTGTTTGGAGCTTAATCTGTTTAGGCAACACGAGAAGCGCCTGCCGACAACTTGGTCTAAAACTTCAGGTAGCATTAACTTCTCCTGGCACTCCACAAGTCGGTGGAAGGGGGGTTGGGGGGTTGTTGCCCCAACGAGGTCACAGAATGATGCACTGGAGGAGAGCAGGGAGGGGGAAGCACTGGCAGCTGGAAGCGACTTCCTCCAGAGTCGTTAAAAATGTTTAAGTTGCAGTCTTTTGTTGCCCCGCACTGCTGCTCCTGGCAGGGAATTTATTTTCGATGTCAATTTGTGCAATTTGTGGCGAAAATTTAATTGCTATTCTGGGCAATTGCATCGCCTGCTGCCTCGGGCATCAAATTTCAAGGCATTCTTGGAAATAAACTTGATTTCAGTCTGCAGTCTCCCGGCCGCATTGACCAACTGCTCTCCAACTAGGCTGCTGCCACACCTTAATTAATACACAATATTTTAAATTACTATTTCTTCCGGGGCGAACAAATTTTTTTGGCCAACCGCAAACATTTCGATGTGTGCGAAATTGCTCAAATAAAACACTTTCAATTGTGGTTGGATTTTTTCTAAATTTGCTTGTCATAAAATTCGGAATTTAATGTTAAGTACTTTCCGACGAATACAATATACCCTTTTACTTTACGAGTAACGCATATAATAAATATAAAATACTTTAGGTACTTTTACTCAATCATAAAGGTTTCGAAAGGCTTTAAGTACAATATTAAATACTTCAGGTGTTTGCTTTAGCAATTTCCCCACTTTCCCTCGTCTCTCTTAGTCTGCCAATACGAAAAACCATAGAATTTTCAATGGACCGAGGAAAATATTTGTTTTCCATTAGCAGTTGACATCTTTTGATTTAATTACCTGCCCGACTTAAGTCTCCGCACTTGGCATCGAATTTATCATCGCCCGCACCGGACTGAGGGAGTTATTATTCGGAATGAATTATGCGCAGGGAGACATTATAAGTTTGCTTGCAGCAGTTTTCATTTCGCATTCTTGCTTACCTTTGGCCAGGTGCAAAATTAATATTCGTTATCAGTTTGTAAGCTCTGTGCATGTGACAAATAATACCAACTGATTTACGGTCTGCGTCCGCACACAAAACACCGTCAAAATGCCCAGCAGGCTTAGCAGAGAGGAGAGTGGAAAGGAGAGGGGAGCTCCTGACAACTGCAGGTGCAGGCCAGGATGTGGCAGGACATTCAGGACTGCCAAACACCGAAATTACCGAAAGGACCGAAAATTCAATTTATGTGAGCGAACGAAATCCTCGAGGTCGGTGGACAAAAGTAAGCGGGCTAAATGGACAGGAAATATTTTCAGCAGAATGATTAGTTAATTAAAACGTCAGCTTTCAGTTGCAATGAACTGTTTGCCTTTTGGGCTTTCGGCCAGGACATTTATTAATTTCGAACTAACATTTGGTTATGGCTAGGACAGCGAATTTAATTGCTTAATTGAAGACGGAAGGTTTGGAGAGCCGCAAGGACGAGCTGTCTGTTGAGCTGTCCGAGCTCGAGAATTCCCAATTCCGAATTTCGATTTACATAATAAGTCGCCAATCTAAATTAAAATCAACGAGTGGCCACCATTTGCATTAATTAAGTGCCTGCTGCTGCTGGCCAGGAGCCAGAAAACAGAAACCAGAAGTATTGATTAGGATCGTTTCTTTTCTCCGCTTTTCGGCTTCCCGTCATCATCATCGCCAGGACGCGGGAATGTCCCCAAATATTACGTTCTGCTATGAGCATTGTCAGCGCCCCTAAATGGTTCAGGTAATAAACATAAAAACTAATTTCCCCCCAAAAAAAGCCAAGAATGTTAATCAAAAGATTGTCCTGCTAGATTGCGGCGCAACAACAACATCCAGGACGAGCGAACCAGGACACTGCACCACCCCGAATGCGGTGGATATGGTGGATGTGTGTGGGGCAGGAGGAGCCACCAAAAGTGGTTTCTGGGTGGCTTGGGTGGCGGCGCTTCGACTTCGGTTGCGGTTTCTATTTTGTGGTAATTTCCGTTTATGTTTTTGAATTTTTTACTCACGGCTGCGCAAACACAACCGACTGGCTGATGAGGTTCGTTGGTTTGTTCAGGGCCCACTGTACTTTTACGATTGTCTCCGGTGAACACTGGTATTTGTTTTTATGGAATTAAAAATTCCTGCTGGCAAAGGAGTTTAATTAAGCGGCATTGCGAAGAGGACAGAATGTTTTTATTCAGCTTTTACAAAAGGATTTTTGAAAGCACATTTGTAGTTCTATGGGAAGCTACGGATTTGGTCAACCAATTATTTTGCTTTCATTGTTGGAGCTGGCTTTTTATTTTAGAGATTTAAAAATAAGGATTTTTCTTTATTTATCATTGCCTTGCTGAACTTTTAATAAATATTTAATTTAATATATATAATAAAGATGAAAGGCCCATAACATCCAAATTGTAAGTGAGTCCATTTTGGTTTATTTTTTGCCGCAAAGCAAGCTCTTTAAAGTCGACTAAATTTGGTTTTCAGCAGCTTATTTAAAAGCTTAAATTAAGCCGTATATTGGGAAGCGATTTATTGATTTTTAATAGTTTTTTCTTTTAATACTTTTTTATCTCTTTGCAATTGCAAACAATTGTTTTATTCCCCCGGCAACCCATCGAATGGTGTTATTTAAAATGTAAATGGTAAAAGCATCGCTGTGATAAGCACCACATTTGGCACCTGCAAAACACAAAAAATAACTTATATTAAAAGTATTATTCTTTCACGGCTGCTGTGCATATTGTGCATTAATAAAAAATAAAATAAAAACGAAAAATATAAAAATGGAAGAAACAGAACAGGAACAAAGCGGCAATGCTTTCAACTGTAATGATAAATGAACGCAAACTCTGAACATAAATCAACAGTGGGAAAGGGAAAGGAGGGCGGGCACCTCTGATGCTGCTGATGGGATAAGCCCGACTTCAGCCGCGAACTAACTATATATATATATCCCACCTCCTCCCCCCTTTGGATGATTTAAAAGCGAATGCCTCGGCTCCAAAATGTGTTGTGGGAAATATGCATAAAAAGGGAACACGGCAGAGTATCACGGGAAAACAGCGGAGCATCGGGGAATATATATAGACACGCTCGCACATTGTTGTGTGTGCACGCGTACAATATTTTTAATTTTTCACATTTTTAACAAATGAAAAAAGGAGCGAAAGCTAAAGGTGCAGACCAATCCCGGTCCCCCGATCCTCCTATCCCACAGAGAGACACCTACGGAGCGCGAAAGACCGCCCGGAGGCAAATGGCGCGGCCACAATGGCATCCATGTGGGTCACCAGCCCCTTCCCCTCCTCATCCGACTCCCTTTTCCTCCGACAGACACACGCCCACCCATCGCAACCCATTCCAGAGCTCCTCATCCTATCCAGCACATCCATATGCATTCGCATTCGTTGCCGTTTCGAGTTGAAACATTTTTTATAAAATTTTCACAGGGTTTCAGAGGGTATACCGGATTAGAGATGACTTAAAATATTTCTTTATTGGTTGTTCAAAGAACATTACAATTTTTATCAAATATAGGAACATACTATATTACACCTATACCATTTAGTGTTAATTTATTTACCTTTTCCTATTTCTAGACTTTTTATTACTTATTTATCCGTCGCCTACTAAAAACTATTCCATCCCATATCGTCTTAAATTCACGAAAGACTGGATGATTAAAGAAATTATTATGTATTTTTTTTAAATGTAGATCTCTAGAATTTTTAAAGTTTTCCGAAAAATCACTGGGTACTCCCCATTCGAACCCCCATTTCGCTGCACCATTTCACTTGTTTCGAAATTGCATTGTGAATAATGTAGTGTTAATTCTCGAGAGTGCCATGTTCCCTGTTTTATGGGTTTAATGCTTTTGTTTATTGGTCTGCTGTTGCGTCAAGTAAGGCTTCAGTTTCGGCTTCGGCCGGACTTCGGGGCAGGGATATGATATGTCAGGACATGTGTGCGACTTTCTGTGAAAGGGATTCGCGTTCGCTGCTGCTGACATGCGATAAGAAAGCGCGCATTGTTTGGCCCTTGGCTTTGAGCCCGGTAATTCGCCCAGTTCTCCCACTGCCGACATGGCTAACAAATTAAATTTGCATTCGGCTGACCAACGCCCTAACTATGAATTGCCATAAATAATCCGGGCAGAGCAATATCATAAATATCCGAAATAGATACTCTAATGTCAACACCTCACGAATCAGCCTTTAGACTAGGAAAGAGGGAGTGCCAATATTCCTATTTCTGGCGGAATTGATGTCCCCAACAAACATTTTAATCGATTCTTTACCGCCTTTCAGCACGAACACTTTTCGTCTGGTATGCATAAATTAAGCTCGTAATGGACAATCAATAATTATGATTGACAATACGGTCGCAGTCGCATATATTCATTAATTGATGGCCTGACACATTTCATTTCAGTGCTACAAGTCCGCAATTGGATTGCGTTTGTTTGATTTTGTTGGATTGTTGGAAGCATATCGATATGTATGAATTCGCAATTCATTTGGTCCGGCATGTAAAATGTCATGTGGCGGAAAACGGCTCCACTTGAAAGTGCCCAAAAAAGATTTGTGGCCTAAATAATGTGAAAAATGCATAAACCGCAGTGTTTAATAATTCGGTAGAAATACCAGCAACAAATACAATTAAAAGTTATTTAGCCAAGAATTGCAATTTAATTTTTTGTATATGCTGAAAAAATGTTTTTGGTAAAATAATATAAACAAATTGAACTTTAAGGCCAAAAATAATTTACCTTTTTTTTATAAATATTTTCAGCCCATTCGCCTTCGTCGTAAAAAGAATAGATTGTATCAACTGCAATGAACGCTTAAAACCGGCATAACCATTTTCGGTTTCAACTTCGAGGGGCACTCTTCCATTTAATTTAAAGTTGCTTTTCAGTATAGTTAACTGCTCAATAATAATGTTTTTGTGCGGCAGAATGTGCGCATCCAAGGGGAGCAGCGACACACACACACGACGGACCCGAATAAACAATTTTAATAATTTCGTTTTATGAAAATTGCGCTCGGGTTAAATGATTCGAGAAGAATGTGGGCAGCAGGAAAAGTCGTAGCGTTTAATGTTTTGCACGGATGCGAACCTGTTCGCATGGATGGCATTGTTACGGTCCACAAACCCCCCTTCGCCCCCTCAGGCTCAAATTTCAATCATTCCGGGAACTGTGAGAGCTACGGGAACTTGACCCGCCTATCGAAACCGGACCCAAACCAATCAGCAAAAGTCGCTGCTGCAAATCTCTTTTAAATGAGCCACTAATTGCAAACTGAAAGATAATACACAAAGACCCAGGGCCCCACCATCCTAGTTACAAACTAATCAGGAGTGGGTTTGCTGAAATGGGGGCAAAGGAAAAAAAATTCTCTAGTTAAAGGAGCAATTATCGCAGAGATAGGAAGAACGAGTTTTTGTTTTGCGGCAAGTTTCGGGTATAACTTTTGATCTCAACTTCTCTCTCTTTCTGTTTGTGAGGCACGTTTATCAGTCGGTAAGTTTTTCCCAGTACTCCTAACTCGCTCGCCCCTTTGTTAACTTTTCGCCTTACTAATGTCTATCAGAGATATAAGGCGAAACTTTTATTTTGTAAGCAATGTCGGCTATCTGGCGGGGCTTTTAAAAAGTTACCAGCATATGTGTGGGACTATGGTAGGGGGAACCCTCGCAGATCCAGCAAACATGTGTATTTACATAGTTCTAATCAGGACGGGTGATTTGCTTCCGACTCAGCTGGAGTGGATTATATTATGGCACATGTCTGGCCACAAGCTTCTGGACAACTTGTTGTGGTTAATCAAAAAGCGTGCTAGATTAGCCAACTTTTACAGCCCTCAGTGGGGTAGTGTGAAAGCCACATTGATAAATAAGAAATATTACTCCTAATGGCAACATAAGAAGCGACACTTTTCACTAATTACTCATGGTGTTTTCATGGGAAACCTTTTTTATAAGCTGGTAAATTTATTTTCTGTTTATAATTGGTCAAAGCTTACATTTCAGATATTTATTTGTTTGTTTTCCCCATAGTTTTCATTATTAAATTACATATTTAGCCTGAATTGACTCTATAAAACTATGCGAATCCCATCAAACGAAATCAATTAACGAACTATTTCACTGCGCTTTCAAACTGTTTGGTCGAATGCCAAAAGCCGGTATTGCGCCGTCATTAGCTGGGCCGGATTAAAATATATGTGTACATTTCGCACTTTTATATTCCATCTCTTAATCAATTTAATTATAGAGAACCTTTTTAATGAAATCCAACGAAATCAGTTGCTGCAAATTAAATTTCTCCCACACACAGCAAGGCGAAATAAAAAGCAAAAATGTTAAATTTAATTTGATTTATTTGCAGTGCTCGCTTTGAAGTTGTCGTCGAAGTGAAGGGAGGACGGCGACTGTGATTCGGATGGGGACCGAGGAACATGACGGGCCGGGCAGGAAACACAGCTAGATTGTGTATGATGAGATTATTTGAATTACCTTTGCAATCAAATTGACACCACATAGACGTCCTGGACAGACGGGGACAGACGGTTGGACAGGAAAGTGACAGGATCGACTGAGGTGGAGGAGGAGGGGGTGGCACGCCCTCCGTTTGGAAGTGCATCATCCAGTTGGGGAGCGGAAGCTGCCGACAGCCCCGACCATTCAGAACCAAGTGTCAGTCGGAATACTTTGCATTATTCAAACCAGCACGTCCAAATGAAATTTAGACTAATGCCCAAAACATTTTCACCTGAAACCCGGGCTCCGAGTAGGCTGATAATTGAATGTAACTGGAATTCCAGCCACTCGACATTAACTGCCATCAACGAGAGCACGGAGCACATCCAGGAATTAGTTAGTGCCTACATACGTAATAATAATAATGTCGGATTCGAAAGCGGAGTACAACTGGGGCGATTTGGATGTGCAGCAGTTGGAGGGCTTTGCATCCGAAATGACCGAGTGGTCGAGCAAGGGGGACATCTTCCTCACTGCCAGCGAGGAGTTCCCCACTCTTCAGCAGCATCGGGAGCAGGTGGAGCAGATCCAGCGACGTGGCAGCCTGATTGTCAGCCAGGCCCAGCAGCATTCCCAGATATTGGTCGCTAATCTGTTCAAGGGCTTGAAGGTTGGATGTGAGAAGCCCATTTTTCCACCTCTAATAACGGCTCCCAAGGTAGGGTTTTTGATAATACTTTTATAGTATTTAACAGGGACCGTAAATAACAGTTATTTGTGATTTATATTTTAAAAAGACTACTGTGATATTTGGTTTTAAACGTCAAAAATGACGTTCTTTTTACTCTTGTGCATTGCATTTCAACAAATCTGGAAAGCAAATTAACTGTTATTTGTTCATGTCACAAATAATCACAAATAACTGTTATTTACGGTCCCTGGTATTTAATATGATAATCATTTTTTGGGATTTAAATAATATTTAAACATTTATTTAATTTATTTATTAAACGGTTTACTAGAAATTATGTATTATTATATTATAATTTGATTATAAAAACCAGTTTTTTTAATTTCCCCTACCCTTAGGCCTATCGCTTCAAGGATATCTATTCCAGTCGCAAGGATCAGCTGATTCGGGAGTGCAAGGAGCAGGAGCGTAAACTGCGTGAGTTTCACAGCCGACCGATGCCTGATTTTCGGCAGGTGCACCAACGCCAGGCCAACAAGGCAGTCGTGCATCGAATCACCTGTCCCACGACGCCCAATGTGCTGAAGAATTCGCGTGAAATGGAAGAGAAACGACGCTTAAGAGTCCTTCAGCTGCAGAAGGAGCGGGAGGAGAAGTGCAAAATGCAGAGGAAGCAGTTTCCGAAAGCCAAACCCATTCCGCAGAGCAGTCGACAGCCCTTGAAGCCGTCGAATCGTCCGTCTTCGGTTTCTCAGCTGAGAGTGAAAGTGGAGCCCTTCAATCTGTCCGCCGAATTGCGTGTCCAGCAGCGTCGTCTCTTCAACGTGCAGAATTCCAAGGTGCAGGAGTCGAAGCGTCGGGAATTGGAGGAGCAGCGCCAACGGGCGGAACGAGAAGCTTACCAAAAGCAACGTCAACTAACCATGTTCCGAGCTCGACCCAACCCATTTGCACTTTCCGCCCGTTGACCTGGGGGATTTCCCCTACTTCTGCGTTCTTTTTTATTCCGTTTTTGGATTTCATTTGGTTTGGATTTTTTGTTGCAAATTTGTTTTGTTGTTCGAAGAAATTAAATTACTATAATCACCAGCAGGCAACCGCAGACACAAACTTACAATTGGGGGGAGAATAATAGCAATTGAGCAAGAATAACAGTGAGAATTAAATACAAATTTTTATAAATAATCAATATCTGTTTTAAAATCTCTTTTGAAGGTACCTAAAAGTATGCAGTGAGTTCTGAAGATTCATTTCAAAGAAGTGTTTTTTTTACTGCATACTTTTGAGCTCCTTTTGAAGTTATTTTTTCGGTAATAAAATTGAAAATTAAATTAAACTCCACTTCCTATCCCAATGACCTCCGCTGTAGCCGTGCATGTGTGCTTCCGCACATTCAATTTGTTCATTTAAAATGGCTTAGGTCGGTGGCTCCATCAATCAAGTGGTCTTGCCCCAAACCCACCTACCTTTGGGTGAACATATATCCTATATCCCCCGATCCAATCCTGTCCGCAGGGCAACGCCCACGTGTTCCACTACAAACAATTTGTTGTAAGTGTATCAATTGATGCGCCTGCATGTGTGCGCTGGATATGCGAGTGTGCGGGTGTGTGAGTCACATAATCAAAAGCACAAATACTAAAACAAGCACTCAAACTGTCAAAGCGATGATTGATAGTGTTGACATTCGCTTTTTGGCTCCAGCCATCAGCCATAGGATCTGACTTTTTGTGCATTGAGCTCCTGTTAATGGGACGTTTTGGCGGCGGTCCTCGTCCTTTCAAAAGATTCCAATATCCCATCTCCCCGACCGCCTGAAAACCCCCTGGAAAATCCCCATCTCCCGACACCAGATCATCCCCGTGTGTGTGTTTGGCTGAATGATGAATTGCATTGCATGTGTTTATCGAGGTACACTGAAACAGGTATTTATTGCAAATTTGCCTAGCAGGTTTAAAGGTGAGCATCCATCACCCTGATCTCGGTTTGAATGGAAATTGAAGGCAATTAAATTGTAACAAGCTGTTGGATTTAGCTGGAATGTAAATATGGCAGTTTATTAATGCACTTTTTTTACCTTTAGAGTTTTTTATAGGAAAAACTGGGGGAACTGGTCGTTAAAAAATGGTTGTTAAAAAGATTTTAACGAATATACTATCCGATATCTCTGCGAAATGTTTTTTTATTTTAATCTTTTAAGTTTTTTAATATTTGAACAACTTTGTTGGAAAAAACAACAAATGCCACCCTCATATTTTACAGCGGTTTTAACAGTTGCAAGTCTACATTTGCCGGCTGTTACAATGTCCTGTACATAACATTGAGCCACCCCATCCTTAACAGTCTGCTAACGCAAGGACATGGGGAAAACTGTGCTAACGGTTAACGGTACTAGCGGGGTGGTGCTTACATTCAACTGTAGACAGAAGTATATGTTGATGTTAGTCAAACTTTAACATACTGGTTTGAAATAACGGTCAACCAAATGTTAGGTCTCTGATTTTAAAAATGTAAAAATGTGGAAAAGAAGACTTCAAAAAAGTGGTATTCATTTTTTATTTATTTTGAAAGATAAATCCATTTTTGTGCGAAATACAATTTTTAACGAGATATTTTCCGGTATCATATTATCAGTCACTTCACACAGCTTGTACTTTCTCTTTTTCTCGTTTGATTAATAAAAAAAGAATGATTCAAAAGCTATCGCAGTAAAAAAGCGGTACTGAACAATGTTTTTCTATTTACATGCCAGAAAGTGTCGGACATGAATACAGGTCATGTTTAACAATGATTTATTGATATTGATATTTTATGAAAACAATATAGATTGGAAATAAACTGGTATGAAAAGGAACCGTTACTAAGAGTTTTTCTTTTAAAAAACAGTTTAAAGAATATAGTCGGAAGGATATAAAAAGCATAGCATATTTATTAACGCTTCGCACGAAGCAATTAAAATATTTTCACGATTTACAGTACTTTAAAAATTAATTATTATTTATCGAAACCATTAAGTGTGCTATATTTTATTGTATCGCAAGGTCCTTTTTTGGTTTCATAATTTATTTTCTAAATTAAATGGATTCTAGGGTGAGTATAGATCAACAAAGTAAATAGAGCACTATTGAAGGCCTTATAAAATATTTTATAGCTTACCGGTAAAAACTTTCGATGAAAGACAACTCAATCCTATATATATTGGTTTTATGACAACTCCTCTCAGCCATTCTCAGACGGGATTAGTCACTAAGAGTCCTCATAAGTCAGAAGGATATATGCTCCGAGTATCAGGTGACAAGTATCGAAGTTCATAATCGTGCGCTGGCGAAAACGCGTGTCTTGCATTCCGGATGCTGATGCAAAAATCCGCGAAGTGCTGCGAATTTATACGAGCGAGCAAACAGAGCAATTGCGTATTCAAGGCGGAACAATGTGCCGAATTTGATGGGCGGGGCGGTTCGGGGGCGGTGCTGTGGTATATGTTTCTTGTGTTATTCTTGTTGGCTTTTATGGCAAGGAGCTTGCGGTTAAATGAGACGCCAGTAGGAGAGGACGAAGGATCCCCGGATGCTGGCTCCTTGTGGAGCGCGGAATTTAATAACGCGCTGATGCATGCAAAATAACGCATAAAAACGTAAAAATGCACACGCAAAAAAAGTAAACAAAGCACATACACATTGCGTATACGTACTATAGTACACTGTACGCCCGCAAAACTGAAGCTTGGAAACTGGAAGGAGGTAGTTGGGCTGCAACCGCCTCGGTAAAAACAATTTTCGCAGTCAATTTTCTTTTATGAGCAGAAAATATTTCACAGTGAAAATATTATATGAATATTGGCAGCCGTCAGCCGTCGGCGGTTTCGGGCTGCGACTCAAAAAAGCGGCCGTCTTTTGGGCTGAAAGTGGGCGTAACGCGGACAATGGGGGCGTGGCGTGGCGCAATATGAACAAAAACTTACAACATGAATTGGCCGACATTTTTAAGCGCTCCCGAATACACTTTAATTACAACGGAGAGCCTTGGCAACCAAATATCCCTTTTCATTTCGCTTTTCAGGGATTTATAAAAAGTTTCGTTTATGAAGTATATTTTTTATGAAAAAAATGTTATATAATATGTTGGAAAAAAATAAGTACTGTAGAAAAAGCGGCGAATTAAAAAAGTATTAAATAGTGACTGTGATAGTCCTGCGTGATTCATAAAATTCTTTATATTACATTTCTTTGCCTATATTAATGTTAATAGTGGAAAAGTTAATATGATTAAAAATTATTTATTTTATACATAAAAGTTTTTCATGTTAGAAAAAGAAATAGCAACGTGCTCTTAAATGTATTTTAAAAGCAGTACAACAAAAAATATTGTCAGCCTTTAATTTGATTAAGCATTCCTTATTTCTCTTGATATAACTCACGAAATATGTGTTTGCGGGAAAGAAAGAAATCAGAGCACAACAAAAGAGGAGCAAATTTAAAACGGACCAATAAAAATAAAAGGCAAATATAAAATCCGAGCGAACGCCCAGTCTTCAATGAGGCTCATAAAACGAAACAAGAGCGGTGCGAGTACGGGTATTCAAGCATCAGAGTGCCAGACGCACACCAATTGCTGCAGAAAGTCAAAGTCATTAAAAAGTAATGTCATTGTCAACGTTTCTCAGCTCCAGACCCCGTTTTCCGTTTCCCCAGCCCCCCTGAATTTTCCAGACCCCACGTTTTCCGCAGTAGCCCGTGGCGCTTAGTTGCCATTTCAACTCCTTCAGCCCTCGTTCGCTCCATTAATGATGGATGACGACTAGACCTCGGATCCCAGATCCCAGACCCCTCCATATCATCTCACTCCTCCCAAAAAATAATACTCGGGAATTTCTGCTGCTGCCGCCACTGCTCACCGAAAATGATTTGATGAAAACATTTGAAATTTTTATCGGGTGCAAATTTATGCAGAACTGTTGATGTCATCGCCGTTGCGTTGGCCGCAGAAAAATGATGACGATGCCGTTGTGACGTTGAAATATGAAGGCACATTACCTACTTGCTCATTGCTGATTTACCACCCCGCATTATTCTGGTTTTTCCCATTTTCTTTAGCGAAAGCACTTCCTGTTTTTAACCGTGTACATGGCGGGTGGCGATAAGAAGTTTTTGTCGTTGTTCTTTTTATGGGACTTAATTTTGATTAAGACTGGGCCTGCACTTAAAATTTGTAACAAATGACTTTGAAATTGATTGGAAGCTGGCATTCTTTATTCATTTTTTATATTTTATATACGTCATAAAGCTTTCTACAGTTGAATAAGCTGAAAGAGTATTTTTCTTTCACATGTGCGGCATTGTTGTGGGTGGAAACTCGCTTTTAAAACTGGGATCGAAACAAATATATTTACAATCCAATAACCGTTTATGTCGGCAAATAAGAGGCTTACTGAACTGATGAATTAAATATTTACTTGTACGTAAGAAATACTTTTATGTCAAATAGACCTTCGCTTTTTAGCTGTTAATATTTAAAAAATAGTTTACTCTAACTTTTTTAAAGTGAAGATTTTGGATTTCATTTATTTATTTTCTTGACATGCTCTTTTTCAGCTCACATTATTTTGTATTCCTTGGGAATTCCCTACTACTTTTATATATTTCAAAGTACTTTTTGTTTTCAAATTTTATTTTTATTGAAGTTTTTCCACAGCAACATCGATTGTCGTAACATGAAAAAAGACTTTTTTGCTTCGTTTGCGACTCCGGGTTTATTATGGTCCATACACCTTGGCGAACTTTTTATTGTGGCGCATCTATTGCATAAACTTTAAGCAAATTGCAAATGAAAGTTTCTGGGATTTTACATGACAGTTTATGGGTTTGAAATGTAAGTGCGTATGAGGTAGAAGGGAATGCTTTTGGGGAGAGTCGGGTATATGGTATGGTATGGTATATGACTATATGGTCATGTGGCAGTAATAGGAAAGTTTTGCTTTTTTATGCGTCTGCAGGACCCATGGGGCGAAGTAGCTGCTGCTGTCGGTGGCGTCAAGTTTTATTGCCCCACGGCTGTTTCTGGCTCTGCGATGCGATTGTGGTGGTTCCGGGTGGTTTCGGTGGATCTGGTTGGTTCTGTGTGTGGTTCTGGATGGCACGTGCACTCCCACAGGTGACGATGGCCTCGTTTATGAACAAACAGCAAAATGTTGTCAACATTTCAAATTTATTTGTTCAATATACAAACACACAAACAGATGCCGACATGTGTATGTGGGGGAGGTCCTACATATGTCCGTGTGTTGTCTTTTTCTGCGTGGGAGTGTGTGCGTGTTATTAAATTAAACACAGAGCTACCATCAGTGGGCCAAAAGCATTCATTAGCCACGTTTACTGCACCCGTGGCGACCTCCATTCCGGCTGATGAGTTTTTCCCTTTTTTTCGCTTTTTTTTTTTGTTTTTCATCCGGCAAGTAAAACTTTCTGTGTTTGCTTTTTCTATATACCCCAGGTTTTTGGGGATATAATAATTTTTGGGGCATTATAAACATTATATTTTATAGTAAATATTTAATTTTATTTATGGAAAATTAGTAGTGCTCTTAATATTAGAAACAGAAAGTAGATAAACCGAACAAACAATTTTTAAAATATAAAAAATATTAAAAATTAATATAATTATATTTAATATTTTGTATAATTTTAAAGGATTTTATTTGAATTTTAATTTGGAAAAGAGGTTTTATAATTGTTATTCTTTTGACCCTTATATCAGGTATCGCGTATTCGAACCTTCCCCACACGTTTTCAAGTTTGAGAATTTTTTTCATTACTTTGTCTATTTGCTTAGCATTGTTGTGGCAGTTGCTGCTCCTGCTCCTGTTTTTGTTGTCCTGGTGTTGTGTTATTATTGCTGTTGTGGCTGCTGCTGGTGTCGCCGCCGCTTCGTGACTTTGTGAATGTTAGATTTTAATATTTCGCCCTTACTTTGCTCCTTTTTGGCCCTCCAGAGCGTCACGATGACGACTACGTGAGCCTGTTCGCACACACCGAAATGATTATTGCACACCATTTTGGCAAATGGCGCCGGGTTCGTCCGTCCGTCCTTCCATCCGCCCATCCTCACCGGAAGCCCATTGGCATTTAAATGTAAACATATAATATAGAGAAGGCCGCGCCCCGGCTGCTGCTGCACTTAAATGCGATTCTGGGCCAGCCCGGCGCATTAATTCTAATTAACTTTCTGCGGTCGTCTAACCCAAAACTCGCTTTATGAGTACTTTTTTGGGCTCCGCAGAAGAGCCTCGGGTCCGAATTGCGTAGCAAATGAAGTGCAGGCAATAAAAAGCGACAAAGGCAAATGGCAAATGGCAAACCGTGGTCCTGGGCCTCCTTACAGCGTTTCGTTTTTCGTTTCGTTTCGTTCCGTGCGTTGAGCCATGAAAATGGAAATGAAAATTTATACGCTCTGCGGCGGGGGCAGCGGGACGAAGGACGCAGGACGAAGGGATGGGATTCCCAGCTCGCCGTGATTAAAACACCTGTGCCGACAGCTGCCGGGAAGCTCACACGCATATACAGTTGTCTTCAAGAAATTAATAGCACCTAGAACTCAAAAATCAATTTTAAAATATTTCATTCAAGAAATAAGAAGTAGGTACTTGGAACCTTAAAATAATATAAAATAATAAAGTAAATAAATGTTTAACAATTTTATTAAACAAGTTTTTCAGTATGTTTTTTCAAATATGTGATATTATTTTTTCAATCCATTTTTTAATTAATTTAAAATTGTTATATTTATTTTTGAGTATAAATAACCCATATTTTGAAGCTACAAATATAATTAGCCACTGTTCGCTTGACCTTAGCTGTTCCACTGGGGCATTAGTAACTAGGAGTTGGCCAGGATAACTCCCTTGATTGTCTCTGGCAGCTGGCTAGGCGATCATAGCTTTTCATTTCGCCAGGCTAATGAAACGTCATGTTATTTATGGCCAGGATGCGCTCTAATGCAAAAGCATTTCTCCTCATTTAGGCCTTGGCCAGATGACCGCCGAGGGAGAAATTCCGTGCCAAATGGTGTCAGGAGTTCCTCCTTTGGGGCAGCGTGTTTATTGCATCGATAATTTTGCTTTAGTGAAGCGAATGTAAGCTGGGTAACTTTATTAATCGCTAAATTGTAATTACAAACGCGAAAAAACACCTCTTCTAAGGGTAATTTTAAAATATTACCAATTTTCCATCAGAAATGACCCTTCTCGGTTGAAAAACCCTTCCCATTTGGTCAACAGATAACCGGCAAATGAAGCGTCACCAATGAACTATAAGTTTCTTTAGCACATAATTCATTCAACTATCCCAGAAGCTAAACAAGCAAAAAGCTGAACTCCAGTCGGGCCATTTGACACGCTGTTCAATTTGTCTTAAAAATCAGTGCAAGACCCCAAAATTCCCCTTATACTTTTACTTTTACTATAGAAAGCTAACCCAACAAGCGATCCAGACATATTGCTCACTTGTCACTTCAGTGAATGCGCTTCAGTTTGTACAGGGGTTTGGCTTAGGGGTTCGGGAGTTTTAGGGTTCCGGGTTTCAGTCCAGTTCAGGACCTTTCGCAACCCAAACGTGTTCGGCATTGATAAATTTGGAGGGCGTGCAGAGGGGAAGCCAAATGACTTCCAGCGGTCACGCCATTAAGAATGCTAATGTGTCTATTCAATGCGAATTTTATGCAAATGGCAAGGTTAAAAGCAAAATAAGAGCCGCGCGCTCTGGTAATGCGATAAAAAATTTGACACATCATCACTTTTCAATAAAATCAACAAATTTTATTTAAGTCACCCCCAGAGGATGCGCCTCGCTGGCCCCCCGAAACTTTTTGCTCCCTCGTCCTTTTCTTTGCTTTTTGGTGAGTTCTTTTTTGTATTTTTCTTCTTTTTTTGCACAAAAGCGAGGGCCAGGAAGGATGTGGATTGGGGTGGACTGGTTGCGAAAATGGCTCTGGCACTGGTAGCTTATCCATTTTGGCCATACGGTTTTTGCCATGGTTCAGTTTCCCCTCCCATTTCGTCCTTTGTTGGCCGCCTTTTCTTTTGGCTTTCCGCTTTTGCCCATTGTCTGGGCCACGGAAATAGCCCTTGGCCATCGGCAGGCGGAGGGAGGCTTTCAGGATTAGGCTACGAATTTTCAGCTGGAATTCGAAAATACTTTGCATTTGGAGAATTTGAAATCCGGTTATGCTGCTAATTTCTCTCCAGTCTAGTTCCTCTTTCAGGATCTCCGGCTTACTGGGGCATTTCAGCGTTTCTGCCTCGATTACAACATCGAACTGCTAGTTCTCAAAATGCTAACCCAAATGTCAATCACGTGATTGATGGCACCGACAATTGAGCCGTCAGCTAAACGGATTGGATTCAGCTGGCATATGGCTGGTGGAAAACCGCCTTGCCACTTTTCCCCCTTTCCCCCTTACAATTTCCAAGCCAACTGCGTTTCCCGCTGTCAACTCGAGCCGCAGTTGGACAAATGTGGCAGTTCAATTACGCGATTAAATGCACAGAACAAAAAATCCTTTTATCTAAACTGTATTTTTTTGAAAAATATTTCAAATAACTAATTTTGAAAAGTTTGGATTAAATTAATGAAAAAAGTTTATTATTTTAAAAAAGCTAAATTTAAAGCATTTTTAATAAAGCCCTCTGTTAATTGATTAACAATGTTACTTTCAAAATACCCCGATTTTTTTCCGTGCAGTTACCATTTCCGCAGTTCATCCATAGCAAAGATATTTATTTTATGAGCAGTCAATGGGCCTTATCCTAACAGCTGTGTAAATACTATTAACGCCTCCTTCACGAGCGGGTGCCAAAAACATTTACGTTTATGTTCATTGCTAAATTGCCTTGGTTTTAATTGCCCACGTTGCCCTTGTCCTTGCAGCCCCTTCTCTTAATTTTCTTTCACCTTTCGTGTAAACATCGCGTGCAATTATTTACCCGCTTTCCGCTGGCCCGAAAAAAATCCCATTCAATTGAACAAAACGAAACGCTTATCAAAAACATTAAGTCAGCAGCCAAAGTTGCGACAGCAAGCAAACAATTAAGATTGGTGAACAGATTCAAAAAGGTTTATACTATAAAGCTATTTTCGAAAAATGTTGGAAACACAATGAATTTACTTTTAATAATACCTTGTTTTTTTAAAGCTCTTAAACATAATTACCAATTTTAATCCGTAATTTAAACTTTAAAAAATCGTATTTTTCACACTCACTTTAAATCACACTTAAGCTTGGATCTCTCCCATCTAGATTTTCCCTATTAAATATTAAACTCCCTTTGAAACCCTTTCACACACCCTATCAGACATCTCTGTCGGCTTCATTAAAAGAAAGGATCTCTGTTTGGGCCAAACAAAAAGATGATAAAAAAAGAAATGTGACGGCAATTTAATTAAAAACTTATGAATGAGTGAACAAAAAAGTTTGCTCATCCTTAGACCTCAAGATGTTTTTTATCGTTGTTGTTTGCACAAATGGAATCTCTTTCCACTCACACACATACACACTCGCACACACGCACACTCGTAGTGAAAGTTTACGCTTTGTGAGTAGTGTTTGTGAGTGTTTGCTTGTTTTGGCCTGATGCAGATCAGCATACGAAGCCAGCTCGGCATCAAACTTTCCATAGCGTAAAAATATAATTGGAGAAATTTAAAAAGTTTTTGTTTTAGTTGCTGCCGGCTTTTCCCGTCAAAGGACCCTTTTCCGGCATCAAAGACGGAGTATTTCCTACTAGAAGTACCGGTCAATCATCGATAGTATTGTATTCATTAATTTAAAGGATTACTTTATAAATGTAACATTTAAATTTAATAAATTTTAAACTAAAATTGATAAAATCGTTGATAAAGGTGTCTAAAAGTATGCAATGATAAAGTACGAACAATAACAATATTTCCGTGAATTTTTCACGAATAATTTTTTTTGAAATTTTTAAAATACTTAAATCCATCCATTTAAAAAATCAAACATTACATATTAAAATTAGTTGGCATATTTTTTTTTAAATTTTGTAGTCATTTTACAAGAGAATGAGTTTTTCAATTATATTCCCCAGCAAATCCAATTGGCAAATCAATTTCGAAAAGTTTCCGTATTTGGCCAACGCTCAAGAATTCAATGTAAATGTATTTACACAATATTGTCTTTTGGTCGCAATTTCACTTGGCACATTCACCGGAATTTCTCAGCGTTTACCCCAATGCCAGAAATCTAGAAACTTAGCAATCCGGCAATCCAACAATCCAATCCCCCCGGCCCAGTGCCAATCCGTTGGTTTAGTTTAGTTTAGTTCCGTTTCGTTTCGGCTTGGCTTGCCCATTTCATTGTGTGCAAAGTGAATAAGAAAATTTGTTTGCCAACTTTCGGTGTAATTTGTAAACATCAAAGAGAATGGCAAAGAAAACATGTCGCCGGTTGAGTCAAAGGGATCAAGAGTTGCTTTGCGAATTCGTGCGGAAATCTTCTACGTGTGCGGCATGCCAAGAGCCGGAATATGTGCAGAGCAGAGCGGAGTGCCCCCGGGCTGGGATTTTCCCGGACCACTTCCTCAAACCACCTTGGCCCGCCGACAATCCGCATCGAAACTGATCCCAGATGGGGGCGGGCTCAAGGTGAACTGGATGGCCTGGAAATCATCCTCTATGCAGGTTACATCTTCAGGGAAAAAGATAATACATTGAGAAAAATAAAAATGTCGAAATAAATAAAATAAAAAATAAACAGCAAGTTCTATTGATTAAACAAAAATATTACATTTAACAATACTTTAATGGACTTTATACTTTAAATATATAAATTAAAAAAAACAATGGTACTCGATTTCATATTTTATACTAAAATAACATAACAATAACTGCTACTTTGAAATAAGTAATTCCAAAATATATTACTTTCGAAGCATAAGACAACCCTCTGACGATTTGATCCTTCTAAAGACGATCGATTTTTTCTTTCTCAATGGAGACAAGACTTTGAATGTCCGTGCTAATGAAGCGTCCAGCCATCCAGAAGTCCAGAAGTCCTGAAGTCCGGGGCGCAACCGTTCACCAAAGTTATGATAACAAAGAACTAATTAAGAAACATGACGTCCTTATGACAGCCCCAGCCTCCGCAGGACTATATTTTCGGCCTTCCTTCTTTTCAGCCAGCCAGCTTTTAGCCGCATCTTCGCCGCGTTGATGGTCTGATGTACTAATTAAGTTTTGAACGTGACGAGAAATTGCAAGTAGCAATTTCGTTGTTTGATTTTTCGCTGCGAATTTCTCTGGCCTCAATTTTTTTTGCCTCAACGTTGCGTTGAGTTCTCCCTTCCCCTGAGTTATTTCATCTGAATAATTAGCTGCAAAGTGGGCAAGTCTCTGGCGGCGAAGGCTTGATGAGCTCCACGTCCGGCTGTGGGCGTGTGGTTATTCCGGGCGGAGCTGCAAATTAGAATTAATTTTCATGATGCTTCGACAGTTTCACGCATAAACAGATGAGTTGAAGGAGTAGAGGAACCAGTGGGAGATATGGTAACTAGTATTGTACATGTATACTCATTTGCATTTTTAAAGAAAGCGATGAAATGTTGTAACCGATTCTTTAAATCTCCTTTATTAAATTAAGGAGGTTTTACAAAAAAAGTACTGTTAAAGGTTCTAACGAAAAAACACTTATTAAAGTGTCTAAAAGTATGCAACAATATATTTTTTACTGCCTACTTTTAGACACCTAAATAAGTGATTACAAAACCATGGGACCGCCAAAATCACCTAATTTTAAAAACAAGTTTTAACTTCTACTGACTATAAATCCCATTATCCAGATTAAGGCAGCTGAGCTGAGAAGACATACCAAAAATTATTCAACTTCCCATCCTCCAAATTTTTGGTTTGGTGACTCTTTTAGTCGGTTCCAATTTCGAACCGGTGTGAAGGAGCTTTTATCTCTAGCTTTTTATTATTTCGATTTACCTCCTTTGTTTACCTTGGCCATTCGTTACCCCTGCTATTGTCCTCGTATCGCCACTCTTTGGTTCATAAGCTGAATATGGCTTAAGTATAATCCATTTCCGCAGCATCCGACATTCCCGTGCTTCTTATTTTCTCCGCCGAATTATTTATACGGATTTCCCTCCGCTTTCTTTTTCCCCTTTGATTCAGATCGGCTTTCGCGCTTCTTGTTGAGGTTTCATTTCGCTTTGAAAATGTAATTACAACGGCAGCTCGACGTTTTCCTTTCGGCACGGCATCCTTTAATATGCATTTTTCACGTTTTCCGCTTTTGTCTCCGAGTCTTTTGTAAGTGGGAAAGCGAAGGCTGGGCGCGAAGGGGTAGTGATAAAAATTACCGTTGCGGGGATTAAGAAGTTTCGCTATTATCATTCAAATTATAATTACTCGCAATTGTTTTTATAATGTTCATTAACATTTAGCGCCTTCTGAAGCTGCCGCTGCCTCTGCCTGCCAGCAGTTTTCGTAGCAGACATTTTCATAATTATTTTTTAAATTGCAATTTTCCACTGTTTTTCGCCGGCTTGGGGCGAGGATTTGTGTGGAAGTGCGATAGCATGTGTTAATTAGGTTTGGGATCTTCCAAGGGGGCCATAATCTTGCTAAATTTTCCCCATAACATCAGCGTTGACCTCACATTCGCATTTTCAGATCGGATCCCCGAATTGTCAAGAGGGTTTCATGTGACTTTGGTAAGTGTTAAATTTGTGTCGCTCTCTTTGTTTTCCCGAAAACAAATTGTCCGCAAACACGCAAATGTATCTTCCTTGGCAGCGAACAAATACCGAAATTAATTTTTCATAGACACGAAGCTCTCTTCTCGGTCAGTCATTCTGATGGTCTGGCATTCGCTTGGAGGTGGTCGAGTTGTCTGTTTCAATTTATCTGATGATAGTTTAATTAAATAATTTCCACTCAGTGTCAGTCCCACAAAGCGAAAGTTCAATATGACAATGCAAATTTAAATGTAAATACATATCCCTCACGTGCTTTTGTTTTTTATCGCAAATCTTTATCGGTCTGTGGCAAATTTATGATTTATTTCGGTTTTTTTGCAGTTCAACGCCCACAATTAGTTCCACTCAAATAAATCAAAAGAAAATTTTTGCAAATATTTACACAACCAGCAAATATTGCCCTTGCATTTACAGTCATATATTTTTATGGCCATGGACCTTTGCATTAAGCCGCAATGACGTTTTTTATTTTGGTTTACCATAATACAATATTTATTTTTATTTCCACAGATCTGTAAAATGCATGAGAGCACAAATTTAAGATTTGTTTAGAATTTTCCATGTTTTTTGGTAGGGATATCAATGCATTTAGAACTCCCTGGGCCATATTTATACAGACTAAGGCAAATGACATGGCCCAAAGTAATTAAGTAGTACACACATTGTCCTGCCCAAATGCACATTTGTGCTGGGCTCTGTGTGTTTAATTACGTCAGGCAGTCGCCTGCAATTGCCATTAATTTGAGTTTACAAAAGCCTATTTGTGATTTGTCAAAATTGAATTTGGCCCTTATCAAGATTTGATTGATGGTCAAGCGATGGACGTGCTCTGGTTCCAATTTGTGTCCATCCAAGGCACCGCCATTCGGGGGTCTGCAACTCCATCAAGTCTTCGCTTCAAGTGGAGGAGTCCCAGATCGGCGACTGGCACTTGGAACTCGGTGCTGGGTGCTTGGAACTGGGTACTTGGTACTCGGTACTCGGTACTTGGGAGAGCTGAACAACTTTTCCCAACAGCACAGCACTTTGTTCCAGACATTTGATTGAGAGCTCTGCGAAATGCAAATGCAATGCGGATGTCATTCAAGGAGCTGGAGGTGGGGTGCTTCCCAGGGAACAAGTCACTCAATGCCGTCGCCCAAAAACCACCCACTGCACTCCACACATCAGCACATCAGATTGCATTCGATTGCAAGTTGATTGCGGCACTACATGCGGATCTCGATGCGGATGTGAATGCGAATGCGAGAGCGGATGTGGATGCGGATGCGGAGGCTGGAGGTATCTAACAGTTTTCAGGCGCTTTAAAAGTGCAACGGCCATTACTCCACGGGATCTAAAATGTTTCAAACATAAAATAAATTTCGGTTTTTTATGCACAGCATCGAGAGGGTGTTAGAGTTACAGGGTGGAAAGGAAGTATTCCATTCATATGCAATGTGTTTCTTTCCTTTTTTTGTAATATAAATTTCACAAATATTGACATCCCCGTTGCATATAAAAAAGCTTATAACATGTAACATTAGTTGTGCATTCCACATGAAAATAATTATTACTACCATTTTATATACCCTTTCATAACTTTTATAATTTATTTTTTTTTACAGAAAAATATATTAAATATGGAAGTCATTTAAGAAATATTTTTATGTTTTTGTTTTTTAACTTTTAAAATTTGTATCATTTATTAAAACCAGTAAAATAATTTCTTAAATTGGCTTATCTATAGAAAACATTATCTAGATGTGTTTTTAATTACCATAGCTACCATATGCATAGGTATCAAATAGTCCATCATTTCCAACTAAATCCCATTGCAGTTGTTGTTTTGGCCGGGCAAATCTCAAATGGAGTCACATTTTCAATGGCTGCTGCAAAACTTTTGTCAACTTGTGGGCGGCCAGAGGCCCAAGAGGGGGGCGTGGCCGGAAAAAATGGCAGCCGGAAGTTGAAGTGCTGTTGGGAATTGCAAAAATTTGTTGCCTGCCATTGTCATTTTTGTTTTGCGCCGCGCGGCTGCGATGGCGGCGCATTCGTGCGTTTTATTCCCGGCCAAAACCGTGAATGCAAAGCCGACGGCGCCAAATCGAACAGCCAAACCCAATCCCAATCCCGGGGACTCCAAGCTGGGGACTTTTCCAGCCATTGAAATTTCGCAGCTATTGTCAGATTTTTGGTGTTGCCTGTCATGCAAATCCCCGGCACAACGTGAGCCGCCCATCAAAATTATGTTTGGTTTGGCTCTTAAATGGGAAAATCTGCAGTCCCAAGCCAGCGTGAAATATATTTAAGCATCGATTTGGGCGATCCGAGGGGAAACTAGCTTAGTAACTTGTTCGATTTGCAAACATTGTGCAGCAAATGTGCTTCAAAGTCCGCACAATGTCCACTTAATGCCATTAATGGACTTTTAAGTGCCGACCAACGATGTTCTCTCTCTCTGACAAGTCAGAGCTGCTGAAATGCTCCTTTGATTTTGCCGTGCATTTGGCCAGGACCTCCGGCCACGCCCCTCATCTGGGCGTCCTGGGGGTCCTGTGGTTCGAGGTGCTGATCCCGATGATGCCGATGCTTCTGCGACATTCAGCCCATAATCCCTTGGCTCGATGCTCCAACACGTGCGAACTTCTCGTCACTCTCTCTTGTTTCACTTGGCCCGGCCAACTACCGAAAGTTTTGGCCCAAAAATGTTTTATATTCAAATTCAATGATTGCTTAAGCGACCCAAATTACCCCACTGAATGTTGGGGAAATTAGTTTGGAAATAGTTTAAATTGGAAGATGGTTTAACGGATCTTAACTGCCCGATAGAATGATAAAGAAATTAAATTGAAACGTGGGATGTCTGAAGTTTAGCTACAAAAGAGTGCAAATATTTTGTCTTGTATTTATTGAGTTTTAAAAGAATGGAAAACTTTTAATTATTTATACTAATAAGGGTTGATTATTTGTTCTTAAAGTTTTTGATAAAATTTTCATTGTATAAAATAACTTTGAGGATACACAATCTTAAAAGTTAATAATTATGATTAAAGATACCTAAACATTGCATTTATGTAACATTTAATGAACCTATTTTGGCTGTCAGAGATCGATAAGCAAACTAGGAAATATATATCGACAATCAGAGACCCCAGCTCCTCTCCACTAATCCCCCAAACACAATGACCCCATGTCCAGATTAGACGCATCCAATGGGGCGTAACAAGTGGTTGCTCTCTTGAGGATTTTGCATTTCAATATGCTTAACATTAATGGACCTCAAGTTCAGCAACCGCATGAAATACGGTGACTTGAGCTCTTCCAAATCCATATTTCCCAGGCCAGGAATTTGTTTTATTTATGATGCTGGTCAGAGGATTCCAGTCCCTTGCCATATGGCCATATCCCATCCGTTTGGCACGTTGGCCTGCCTCTGCCAGAAGATATTTAAAATCAAATTTGTTTAATTTACATGCATAAACGCGTCAAATTTGCTTTAGAATTGTGTAACAGGCCGGACAAGAGCGGATGTGGATGCGGATGCGGATGAGGATGCGAATGCGAATGGATGTGGGTTCCAGATGGGGGAGCTTGTGTGTGCTCAAAGGCAACAACTGTTTCCGTTAATATAAAATGCAAATTTTGAACAATTTTTAGCAGCGCCCTGAAATTGGTCGGACCTTGAAACCCCACATCCTTTAGCCCTGCGGTCACTTTGGTTGCGAGCCGCACAAGATATGAGTTTGTAATAACCAAATCGGTCGGTCTGGCTGGGTGGTTGATGGTTGGGATTTCTGGCCGTGTTCGGGCTCCCTGTGTTTGGTCAAATGCAATGAGTAGTAAAATGCTGTTAGAAATTATGGCCCGAATTCGCCGGATGTTGTTCATATCCCTTCTGTAAACGCACGGAAATACGTAGCCAGCAAAATGGAAATTTCCCCGAGCAAATGATGTTGGAAAAACAATTTCATGATGTTTTGATTTCAGCCACCATATGTGCGTAAACACGCTCGCCACCGAAGTCCCCCTAGCATCATCCCCATCCCTAGATCGTCCTGGTCGTGTTATCCTTTCGCCCGATTCGATTGACAGTTGTAATTTAAGGCAGGCCGTGAACAATTTACAGTCCTGTCATTTCTGGGGGAAGGACTCGAAGGTCCTGCCATTTAATTTCCATACGAATCGCCCAGCGGCGTTTGACTTCGATTTTTGCCATATTTTTGCAGTCATTTATTTACATTTTCTCACACTCAGCCAGCAGGGGGATTTATTTATTTAGTGCTTATCTTTGAGGCGCATAAATGAATATCCAATCGAGTCGCATCGGCTCGAATTTATTCCCCTTCGATGACGAGACGCAACACAACATCCTCGAAGGGCCGGGTCGGCTGTCCATTTCAATGCGGTTGCTGCTTGTTTATCCTAGCCCTGCGGCGCAGCTATGCCAACTCGGCCGTTTTCCAGACAGATCTGTTTTATTTTTTTATGGGCTTACCTTTAGATATGGAGGAACAACATAGCTGGGACTAGAGCTCTTTGATCAGTAACTTAAGTGGAAGAAGAATCCACATCACATTTGACTATTTAAATTTACTCTCGGGTAAAAAGTAAGAGGAAATTTAGTATTTAAAAAGTATTAAACGAAATGCTTTATATGCATCTGCCAATGGGCTAAAGAAACCTATTCTTTGGCGGTTTTAGTTTTTAAACTATTTAAACTACCAGTTACGTATCCCCCATATCGACATACCACATTTTGAAAATGATGGCCTTCACATGTGGCTAAGAATGTGATTAAAAGATTTGATCGAAGAAGGGCCTAAATTGCTCTCACATATAAATCACTGCATCTGAGTAAAAAGTGATAGAAACTGAGATATTATTGTGTCCTTAGCCTCCATTGTGTAAAGTTAATTGTGCAGGCTGCACATCAGAATCGATTCATTGTCCCTATTATTAGGTTATTGAGCCAAAATAATTCATTGTATCTAAAGTGATATGCTTATGCTTATGCTTATGCTATATTTATGCTTACCAAAAACGTAAACAATGGAGTTTAGGGTGAACCATTTAATCCTATTGAGGTGATTTGGTTGACATAAAAGACTCATGTAAGGGAAAGATTTGCGGAGTTTTCAAATACCAAATTTTATTAAAAAATATTTACTATAAAATATGAATATAAAAAAATCTTTTATATTTCTATATATTATAAAAATGATTCTTAAATTTCTAATATTTAAAGAATACTATTTTTATAAACCTCTTTCGTTTTGGCATCACTGACCCTTCGGCCGTTGTCCAACTGTTGGCCAAAGCCCACTTTCGTCCAACTCTGGATTTTCTTCGCAGCTCGTTCAAGGGGAAAGCGATACCCTCTGCTACTCGCTTTCAAATCCGATTAGCATCATTTAGTTGGGCCACTGTTGTCGCTGTCGAAGGGTCTATTATTTCCATTAGATTGATTTCGCCTGAAGAGGTCCCATTAGTGCGTCCCAAACGGTTGGCATCTTAGCATCTTGGCTAAAGGTAAAAAGGAAACCTTTTTGTGAATACATTATTCTATTTATTTTTACATATTAAATACTCCACATGTTTGCGATCCACTTTGCATTTGTGGGTTGCCTCGGAATACAATATCATTCAACCCAAAAGTAGCTAAGGTTTTCTTAGGATCCATTTATTTGCATTTCATATAAAAAATCCATTGGGCCTGATATGAGTTACTGGACTCCTGTTAATTGGTTTTACATAATTCCGAACAAATAGCAGCCTTAATCCTTGGAATCAGACAGACAAATGCGACCTGGAAAGGTGCCACCTTCTCGACTGAGTGACTTCAATTACCCCACACACTTTCGGATGGCAGATGGCAAAGTGTTTCACTCGCCAAACAAGTTCCAGATTGCATCTTTATCTCGGCCCGTACATATTCTTGCAGGCAATAAAAGTTTCTGGGCAATAAATCTGCAAGTTTCTGGAGCGAGACCTCGAACTGAGTGGAGGAAAAACATCTGCAGTCGGCGATGCACACAAATTGCCAAAGAGTTGGCCCGGGGAACAGGTGGCCCAGGAGGAGCCAAGGCAGGATGAGGATTTTATGTCTTGCAGGTCACTGAATCACTTGGCCTCCATTCCGTTTTCTGGGGGGGTTGGGATGGAGGGGCCTTATCAATAGGGTCTTTGATATTTGCCCTGATAAAAATGAAGCCCTCGGGGGAAGCCCCGCTTTTCGGCTGACGAAAGTGTTGACGCATACAAATTGTGCATTAGCGCAAAAACTCGCAGCTTTCGGCGCATTGGCGCGACAGCCAGTGGCGAAAATCTGCGAGCATCCGCATTTGCATAAATGCAATTTAAAATCTGAATTATTCATGAGCCCCGCCATTTGGCCATTTGTCTGAATGACCACTTGTGGCTTGCTTTTCCCAAATGCACCACCCATCCTGCTTTGGAAGTGACCTCCCGATCCCCCGATTCCATGCCAGCCAACCGGGCGTATACGTATTTATTTTTTTATGGCCACCGGGGTCGCCAGCGCCTGCATGTGACAACTTAATGGCTTCCGTTATTTGAAAGCAAAAGCATCGAAAACTGCTGATGTCAAATTGTCGATAAGGATTAACTCTTCCGTCTGTGTACATTTCATATTAGCAGCTGCACATTTGATTTGCCCAGTCGTCTGTCCCTCCCCCATCGATCGAAATGTTTATTCTGGATTTAGAAATTACAACATGTGTGTGTTCAGTTTGTTGAGCAAACACACTCGCCGCTGTCTGTCCACCGACCAATGTCCAATGTCCATTACTCCGAGGAGGCGGTCGGAATCAATCTATGTATTTGCCAACGCTTCCGTTAATGACTCACTTTGAAGTGGTAAATGCACTTAGGGCTCCGTTTACATTTATTGTATGTTTTGACTCCTAACACACTGCAATTAGTTGAATACATTTTGGGATTCAAATGAGCTTGGAGGCTAATATTATAAGCCTTAACCCTTAAATTTATGAAGGAAATGTCTTCAAACTGGAAAAACTTGAAGTAAATATGACATTAAAAAATTATGCAATTAAAAATTTGTTCTGAAACCAAATCCTCGTCTTGACCTACACCCTGAACATAACTTTTAAAGTTTCTCTTTGAAGTCGCCTAGGCTTTGTCAAGAACTTAATCGCACTTTGCAAATTGCCTGATAATGAAAAAAATAAATATCAGAAAAAACACCCGGAAAACCTTATAGCATGAAAACCAAAGGCAGAAACAAAAAGCCAAACTTTTCCACTTAGCCGCACAAAATGTGTGAGCCGCCCTGTTTCCTTATTTTGCCAGTATTTCTCTTTTCATGTTAACAATATTATAAAACTTTTGGCGATTTCCTTGGGCCTTCCCCACCTTCCAGGTGTAAAAACTTGCTGGCCAAACTTTAGCCCGCGGCTCACGGCTCGGGAATTGTGTTTCATTTTTCAATTACGGAATGTACCAAAAGCCGACCCTTATTGGCTCCGATAAGTCCGGATTCCGGAATTAGTTGGAATGCAGCTGCCATATCTGCAGAAGTCGGTGGGTCAAAGGGGTCAAAGGGCAGCGGGAAGTGGGGGAATCACAACAGAGTGAAATTGTTTTGGATGCCGGCCAACCCGTCTGCTGCGAGATAATTTCCTGTCATTATTTTGTGGTCTTCCGCAGTCGAACGTAAAAATTGCGACTCAAAGGTTTATATCCAGCACGACGGACAAACAACCGAGCAGGCCAGGACAGATTGGGCCTCCGTAGTCCATAGTCCGTAGTCCATAGTCTGTTGTCCATAGTCCGGAGTTCGCAGTCGGCTGTCTGACAGTTGGAAAAATTGACTGCATTGCCCACGGGTCAACAAATAAATTGGTTGGCCGGCTGGCGGACCGACTGCCATGTTGATTTTGAGGTCATCGCTGATATTGCGGATGCGAATCGTTTTTGATTGCATTGGCCAACTGGGGTCCCGAGATGATGACGCAGTAACCGCACCGCCATGGCCATGGCCACTTCACTCTACGGACAGATGGACTATGGACTTCGGACTTCGGACTACCGACTCCCGCCTTTTGGATTGAAAGCTGGTCCGGCTCTACGGTGTATTAATTGTGGTTGCCACTGGTGAGAATTTCCATTTGCCATTTTAAGTGCGGCTTGACGTTGTTTTCATTCCCGTTAAGGCCATAAAAAGTCTCTGCGTCAAATATTTATTACAAACGGCCATATTCGCCCCACACCCACGGACGCACATTCATTCTGTCGCAGGATGAAAGACAGCCGAGTTTTTTTGGCCACCACACCTGCAGAATGTTAAATAAATCAACATGCTGCACTCACTGCACGCTGACCGACTATAGAATACTCAGTAATTGAAGAAATTATAACCTGAAGGTAATATTAAGGTTGTAATTTTAGCCGAGAGTTTCAAAAGATGTTTTATGATGTGCTCTTTTAAAAAAGTATAACATTTAATAACAATCTAATACATTAAAATGAAAATGTAAAAATAATAAAATTAAAGCTTTCTAAAAAACTATAGTCCCATCTCAATACCATTTACACACATTGCTAGAAATCGTAAAAATACCTTTTAATCTTTCTGTAAAATTTTTCATTGCCCAAAAAACTATGCTACACTTCTTTATTGACCACTTAAAGTTCACATGCATTGCAGGTTCGGATAAATGTTTAACGGGATTTTATAAATTAACATTCTTTAATTGTTAAAAACAAATATATCCTGACATTCTTAATCACAAAATATCCTCCATATGACTAACTCTTATCATCATACTCTAACATCCAAACAGTTGCAGAATGAGAGCAAGTCTCCGGTTTTTCTGACTAACTCACTCCCCGAAAATGGACATATCTTTCGTTCGAGTGTGTGCGAGTGAGTTTGGTGAATATTTCACGAATTGAGCTGTCATGCAAATGTGGCATTTCTGTTTTTGAAGTTGACAGGCCTCGAAAATTGCAGCGTACATCTAGATTGAGGCATTGACATGGGCACGGCGAGTCCTCCCGTCTGCGGATGCGGATGCCGATTCGCATGGGGATTCGGGGGCGTGGGTGTGTGAGTGTGAGTGTCAGTCGACTTATTGTTGCACGGATGCTGCCGCAATTGTCGTTTCCATCAATCAAGGCCGCCTGACAGCCACTTGAACGAGAACGAGAACGTAGACGCAGGATCGCCCACGGATTGAAATGACACACTGAACAAAATATGTTGACATAGTTTTAAGCAGATTTATTTACTTTTTAAGTTCATGAATAATACAAATAAAATTATCATTAAAATAAAGATGTTCATAAATTTATTTTACCTAAATATTAATAACATTTTTGAAATATATTTAATATATTTTTTTAAATATTTTATTATTTGATTTTAAATTCATTAAAAACAAGATTTTAGTTTATTATCAACGTGATTGTTTAGGTTTAATGAAAGACTTCTCCATTTAATAATTTAACATAATAAATAGACTTTAGATCGGATTAATTTAACAAGGAGAAAACTTAAAAATGCACAACTCCTTTTTTTAATACTTCATAGAGAACTAACCTTTTTATTTTCCGTGTGGGCCGAGAAAACAATTTCAGTCTATGACTGTCACCACGGAGAGCACAAATTCTGGCACTTAATGCGCTAATAACTCAGCTGGCTGGGAATTGCCCAAAAACCCAAAAGCAAGGGGCTCGCGGCAAAGGGGCCCAAGAAATGGTAAAAGTTTTATTGAAAGCGCCACACAATTTGTTTGTATATTTAAATTATCATACAATTTCACAAAGTTTCGCCCGAAATGAGCGCTGACCTGACCCCAGTGCCCAGTACCCTCGAACATCTGACCCCCCTTCGCCTCTTCCACAACTCCCCGCTCAGTCATTATGGCCCACTTTTGCCTCGGACTCGTTTTTCGGGTTCTTTTGGCCGCTTTGCACATTTTGACTTGCGCCATTTGGTGTGGGATGAATGGCTCGAATGGGTGGGATTTTTTGGGGTGGCTCTTTGCAGTTCCGTGGCTGCCGAATTACATTTGTGTAATTTTGCGGAAAAACTTTTTTATTTGCTAATTTCGTTAAATTAGAAAGGAAAATGAAAGAGAATTGCAAATGGCATTATAATATGCGCTGCGGACGAATTTTTGACAGTCGCCGTCGTCGCTGGTGGCCAAAATAATTACACATGTAATTTGAAATTCTTTTTAGTGTCGCTGCCAATGGGGAAAACTTTGCACAAGATTTCTTAATTACCCAAGAAGCGAGGCTGTAATTCCTGGGGCATGCATTTCCCTCATAGAGAACTCAAATATGAAATTATATTCACCGCAGAGACTACTTGCCAAAGTGCTTAATTTGAATAAATGTTACTGAATAAATAACGAGTGCTGAGTTATTCAGGGCCAGGCGATGGGTTTTCGGGGCAGCGGCAGCTGACGTGCGGCTTTTATTCTCGTGAAAGGTGTTAATTGAGTGGCTTCATTTGTCCGCCGGAAATGCCCATCAATTAAGGTAATCACGCAACAAAGTCACAAAATGCCACGCCCCCCCAAGGGAAAAAGGAGACGAGACGGTGTCTCCTCGGTCGCCGTTCGCTGCGGTTTTCCAGGGCTCTGAAACCCCAGACTGTGGACCGTCGACCGTCTAAAAAACTGCGTGACTGACATGCCATGCCAGGCCACGCCACCAAGTCGACATCCACATCTACGTCCTCCTGCGGATCCGATGTCCACTGTTCCGTATCCGGCAGCGGGGCTTGGCCACCGCCTTTGTGTTTGGCTTTGTTTGCCGGCACAAAAGGCAGAAAGCGCTCTTAATTGGGCGGCTAACTGAAAGTGGCTGCGTCTTTGCCCATTCACATGTCAATCAAGGCAGCACACATCCACATCCCCTAGAACCCGGGTCCACCACTAATGGTATCAATTTCAAAAAGAAACGAGACTAGTCCGGTCCGGGGGTCGGAATCCGGTTTGAGGGACCAGGATCGGGGTCCCAGGCGCCTCCTGCTGGCACAATCAATTTATTACACACCGCTGCTGACAAGTTCTCGGAATGCCTGGTGCAGAAAAGGGCGATTTGGTAGTGGGGCAAGCACTTGGACCCCTCAAATTTACATCTTCTATTCCAGCACACACTCTCAGGCACTTGGAAAAAATAATATTACTGAAAATGTAATGTAGAGAAGAAATAAATAGATCGTACCTCAAAGATTTAAAAAGATAAAAATATATATCTAAAAATTCTTATTTAGTTATTTTTTAAATTTTTAAAAAATTTTATTTAGCATCAAGGATAATTGCAGATTTAAGAGTGTTAGTGTATAGATATTTTTACGAAAATACCAAACTTTTCCCACCGTGTACAATGCAAATATTGTAGAGCATAAAATGGGCATTGACGAACGTGCTGCAACATCAAATGATGAGATTATCGTAAACTCGAGCAGGACCATAAAGCAGGCCTAGAGGACAGGACAGGAAAGGACAGGACGGCCGGAGAAGAGGATATGGAGTGGATGGAGTGGGGTGGAGGTCAGGGAGGGCGGCCTCTTGTGGCCGTAAAAGCGCTTAATAGTCCATTAAAGGGATTAAGAGGGGCACCCGGAGTCCAAGGAGCCGAGGCGAAAGAACAAATTTCCGAACATGTCCGTGTCAATAGATGGCCGGCGTTAAAAATCAAACAGACGACGGGTCGTATGCGTATTATTGAAAACTTGCTGGAAAAGCTGGAAAAGCGGTCGTCGGCAAAGCGGGGACAATTCTTTATTGCGGGCCATTTGGCCGGGCTTAATACGAGCAAATTAAACTAAGCTCGGCAAATTGCGTTTCGGTCACGTTCCGAGGCCAGCGGGAAAATGGCTCCATTTCCATTTTCTCCAGCACATTCCGATTCCATTCCAGAATAAACACATGCATAGAACGACGAGTCCCCCGCGCTGAAAATAATGCAATAAAAGCGGCATAAAAATAAAAACCAAAACAATGCGAAAAGGAAAGCAAACAGTATCATGTACGTATGTACACATCTTGGCGATGGGAAATGGGAAAATGGGGAAATGGAAAGGCGCGCAAGAAATCATAAATGTAATTGAGAATTTTATGGAGGGTGCCAGTTGCCACCCCACCCTGCCTTGCATGTTGTGCAAATAAAAGTTGAAATTGTCGCCCAGAATTTCTAAGAATAAAACGGCGAATTTTCCACAAAGCCCAAAAACGGAATGGGGCGATCCCCCAATTTCCACCACCCGCACACAGAAACACACACGCATGACGTTGACGCTTTCCATTTAAACTTTTCATGGGGCTGGGGGTGGGTGAAAAACCCATCCACAATGGGCGCCTGTTCGGTTTATTGCCAGCAATCAATTAAAACGGCAAAGTCATTTGTGACAAAAACATTCACAGAAAATTTGACTTTTTGCGCCGGGGAAAATTCTGCCTATGGCACACAAAAATCGATGGGCACACACATGCATACATGTTATTGTAATATTTCAATGTCACGTTGTAAGGGATGAGGGGGCGGTGGTGGGCGGTACTGCCAAAAAAGTGACTAAGTCGTTCCATGCACTTGCCAAAATAAAAGGGAGTAGCAAGGGAAAACAGAGAGCCATTTTTCCATTAAAAACAAAGGCCAGGAAACAGGCTCATAATATTTATGGGAATTTAGAAGAAAGCTACATTTAACTACGTATTTATAAATCCATATTAACATTATAAACTAAACTAAATCTTTACGATTTAAAACTACACAAACATTGGGTTATTTATTTCTAAAATGTCTAAATTAATGTCCAAAATAAATTATAAATAAATGCAATTCACTTAAATAGCTTTCAATTTAACTATCCATTCCACTGCAATACCATCAATCATTTTATAACCCAATCAAATTAAAAGGTCACATTTTCAGTAATTTCTAAAATGTTTTAGCCGTTAGAGAGCCGAAACCAATCAAAATAATATTATATACATTTAAATGCCACGAAATATTTGAAAGCTTCACCAGATTTACCATATTAATTGCGGATTCACTTGTTTACAAAATGATAAGTGAGGTGAAATTAATACAGGAAAATCGAAACATGTTTGCAGATTAAAATGCAGATTCAATACTCACTTGCTCCCTTCGAAATCAACCTCCTACGTAATTTAATAATCAGCTTAGGCGAAAACAAGCAGAAAATGCCGTTTTTTGGGGGAAAGAAAATCGATGATGGCGATTTCCACGCCCAAAAGTCACACCGACTTAGTTCAATTGCAATTAACTAAATACACGGAAGCCCAAAGCGGTTTTGGCACGGTCTAATGAATATGCATTCCGTTCATTAAATCAACATTAATTTATGTAATGTATTGTTTCACTATCATTGTTTTTGCCCCGTTTCTTTCTTGTACATAAATTCTAATGAACAGCTAATACATGCGTGCTCAAATAATTGATATTGATGGTTGTAATCTTATTTAATCCCTAATTACAAACGAATTCAATGGAATCGAGCAGGTCGTCGACTGGGGGCCAATGTACAAACCACTCACTGCCAATACCCAGTACCCTATACCCAAAACAAACATCATACATAAATTATTTTTACACAGACAAGACGGGTGGTGGTGGCTTTATGTATTCAGTTCAGTGTACATATGCCCATCTGAATTGCTAAAAACATGCAAATACTTGTGCAAGCCAACCCACCCACTGCCGCACACAAATGGAAATAATTTGCTAATTAGTTTGATTAGTCGAAATACTCGCGAAAATGCCTATATATGTGGGCACATCCCCGCCGACTTGCCACATTGCTCAGATCCATTAATTAGCGCCGCCCACTTTGCCCCGAAAGCATTGGTTTAATTAGACAAACATCGCCGGGGAATCCCAGATTAAAACCACACCGCCGCAAAAATAGTTAGGCTTTTGGCCTAACAATAATTTGCTTAATTAAGAATCAATCATAATTCGATTGCCAAACATTAAAATATCTATGTTAAATAAATATGTGAAATGCACACGAATGACTTTCAATCGCAGCTAATTAACATCTATTCTCTTATTAAATGTCAGTTGTCATCTACTTTGGTTGTTTTTTTAATTATTTAATTAAATAATTGATTACTAAACGTTGAAAGGGACTAATCACCATCGTTGTTGATTTATTATTTTTAAAATTTGTTACAAACCTCTGTTACACCAGAATAATAAAAGGGATTAAAATCCTATTCAAAGGATGCATTTATTAAGGACAAACTCACCTAATGGATTTCTAAACCACACAATCAAACAAATTTCAATATACATAAAGAAACTTTTTCGATTTTGCCTTTCCCATTTGCTATTTGCTTAAGTGCCGGGCCATATGGATTTCCGCTTGTCAGCAGGAAATCGAGAGAAATAAAGAACTTGTAGCTTTTCCACGCTCCGTGGCCCGCTATTCCCCTATTCCCCAATCAGTTTTCAGTTTGCAAAACCTGTGCTCCACTCTGATGCACATAAATGCAACAAATCCACGGAATAATATGGATGTGGCAGCCACGGGGCTTTTAGGTACCGGCCAACGGGGATTTACCGGGATTCGCCCATTGTCACATGGGCGATGTCAGTTGTTGATTAAATAAAAGAGTTCCCCTAAAAAATATAGTATATATATATATATATGCATCGGTATAGCGGGGGCCAAAGCTCGTAATAAAAACTAAACTGAAAAAGTTTACATTTCTCATCGATTCCCTGGGCAGCCGGAAAAGTTGGGAAAAAAGAAGAAGTGAAAAATGTGGAAAGTGCAGCGAATAAATAATTCAGGCCGAAATGTCAAACAGCGTTGTGTCAGGATGATTTCTGCGGAAGTCCTTGCGATGTCTATGTCTCTGCGAGCATTACCAACTTTGCAGCATGAATAAGTCAGCTCAGCCATTGTCTGGCCGACGAGTTGCCCCTCCGGGAAAGCCCGGGAAAAGCCCCTGGAAAATAACCGCCCCCTCCCATGCCTGCGATGTCCTTGCACCGTCTTTAGGACTCGTCGCCTTTGTTAAAAAGTTGTTGACGTTGATGCTCTCTACGTGTAAAAAGGTGAACAACATTTGTAGACGACTCCGACTCTAGAGTCTGGCTCTATACTCCCAACTCCAGGCTCCTGACAATTGAAGTGGCATTTCGCACTCCGGCGTCATCTGTCTGCCAAGTGCCTTTCGGAGTTTGCTCACGTCACAATTATTTGCAGCAACTTGAAATTTATACCCAACCCTCATCCTCATTCGTAGAGCTCTCCGAATTAATACATCAAACGGCAATCCACTCCCCCTTTCTGGACCACAACAAAGCAAAACAAGTAATTTCCATTGGGGGTGGTGCGAAGTGCAGGGGCGTTCCGCCACATTCCCTCCACAGCTGCGGAAAATAAGCTGGACAGCCCCGTTTGCGGGGTGGAAGTTCCATTGTGTTTCATTACTGAATGCCAGTTTATTAAAAAATTTGTGAACTTAATGTCCAACGCGGAGGAGGAGAAGATGGCACGCTACTGGAATTTAATAAAAACGTCAGCACTGAGAACCCCAGGCAAGAAATCACAACCCTCTAAATTTGAAACTAGGGATGGAATGGCAATGTAATAACCACTGAGTGTGCACGAGATTATCATTAATATTATTTAATATTTATGTTGATTTAAATTTTTTTTTTTTTACATTTGAAACACATTAACCGCAAATCAATCGTAGAAAACAACATATTTAATACCTTATTTATTGTAGAAATGCATTACCATCAATCATAATCAACTATTTCAAAGGTATGCATTAAATTAATGTTTCCAAAAAAAAACTATTGATTTTGTTTTATGCAGATGAAATTCGTTTTATTTAACTAATTTTTGAGATTTAAAACTCCGCTGGTTTAACGAAGATTGTCTTTCACGGACCCAAGTTTAATATATTTCTTAAATAGTGCCGACAATGCAGGCTTTTTGTCATCTCTATTTATAATTGTTTGCCTACCCTTTGTGGTGTTGAACCCAACCCCCTGAGGGGGAGGCTTTCTTTCCCTTTTTTTTCGCAGTAACCACACCCCACCCCGAAAATATGCCCCTTTTTTGGGATTGTGCAACCCAGGGGGTGGCTTCCCTTTTCCGTTTCCCATTTCCCCATTAACTCCTCCCTTGCACCGATTTTGCTTGTTTGCAACTGTTGCTTCTGCTGTCTGCTGTTGTGCCCTGTTCTCTGTTTTCTGTCCTGTGCGGCAGTGGCCTTTGTTTTTCCAATGTGTCGCATCATTAATTTCGTACAGATATTTGCCTGCATCCTGCCAACGAATCACGCCTTTGTATCTGCCGCCGTTGCCATAAATTTCGATAATGTGTCAATTTATGAATGGGCGCCCCGGCAAAAGTTATCCATTCACCCGGCCAGCGGGATTTGCAGCTGTCAGCGTCTATTGATTGTTTTATTGATGGGCCCAGATTGACTTGGCCGGCGTTCTTTATGGCCTGCCAAGTGAATAGCCAGACGAGCAAGATAAACAGCTCTCAATATATGGGTGAATAAGCTGTTTCGGCTGACAGAAGCCAGACAAGTTGAAGATGTTCTCGTAAATATCACTCGAAGGAGTGCGAAATTAAATATTCTGATTCTATATTATAAGAAACAAAAATCTTATAGAATGTATAAACTGAAATAAAGTGTATACAAATAGTTTAATTTAAAAATTTTCGATATTTTGGCGATAACATATTCTACTTTTTTTTAAGTTCCTACAAGTACTTTATAAAACTCTCTTTTCTTTGTTTCAGTGCAGACTACATGAACACTTTAGCTTTATATTAAACCCCATCGTCATCTAGTTAAAACTTCGTCATAGAGCTCTCGCCTTTATTTACCTATCAAGAGGGTTCACGTAGGAGTTCATTAGGAGTAAAACGAACTACAAAGTCATCGCCTGCTGTGTTATCCTGGTTCGACTTAAGCCAGCAGTTTGCGTAATTAGTTGGCAAAATGCTGGAGCGCTTGAAAATGTACGTAAATTGTTTAATTGTTGCGCCAAAGGAACTGAATAATTTGCTCAATTTTCATTCATTACTCGCCCTGTCTTGTCTCTATTCCAATCCATTCTCCTGCTCGCCGACTTTGCTCGGTATTTCCCAGCATCATCATCATCATGGTCGTGGTCCTCAGTCCTCAGTCGTCAGTACTCAGTGCTCAGCCGCATCTCATCTCTCGGCGTCATAAAAGGCACTTCATTTGCATAAATGAATTCTGTAAATTTTGAGTAGCACTTGACGCTGCCAAAGAGATCACAACCGAGTGAGACGGGGCAGGAGCAGCAGCATATTGCTATGGATTCCCAGCTGCGAAGGCTTATCCACAAACCGCAATTCAATGCGTAAGCCAAACAAATTGATATGAATGGCCTCGTTTCGCCAGGACGAAGCCAAGGTCCTCGACTTGAGTTGACTCGACTTTCGAGTGCAATGGATCGGGACCAGCTCGTCGGTGCTTTCTATTTAATTAACATGCGGACTCCTCGAGCGTATGCGTATTCAATGTTGCCATTCAAGAGCTCTCTTCACTCGCTTCTTCATCCGCATTTTTATGTGCCTTTCCCTGCCCTCGATTGGGGATTGGTTGATGAATACCAGTTCTGGGTGGGTAGGCAGAAAAACAGCACTACTACAGACTACAATCAGTTGAGAAGGGGCCTCAAAGAACCCAAATGTTTTGAAAACCCTCATAGAGATCGTGAAAAGCTAAATGTATTTATTAAAATATATTGCTGCATACTTTTAGACACCTTTATAAATTATTTTTAAACCCTGTGGATAACAAGTTTTTCAATTTTTGTATAGCGTAGAGAATTATTAAAGCTTTCGTTTTAGCTTCGTTTCATATTTTTTAATAGTGTGCAGATAAGGGCTTTCCCATCTACCAATTAAGAAATATTCAGCAATATTTTTGCTGCAACAATGAATTGCAGCTCGGTTGCTAATTATTTATTCCATATTCCGCAACCGAGGTACACCTGTACAAGTATAGCTGTAGGGACATTCAACTTTTATCATTATGATGCGCAAACGGTCGCAACTTTTTCACACGGTTGTAGCCCGCAAAGTAAATTAGTTACAGTTCGCGCTGCTAAGCGATTTAGTTTGTTGATTAAACTTTTCGCATAAACGCCAGGACCCCGCCTGAGGGTCGAATCTCTGCTAAAAATCCAGCCCAACTCATGAATTAATGTAGCAATTTGGGGAGTATTTGCAATATAACGTATACGACGTGAGGAACGCACTTTAAAAAGCAGATTTATCAATAAAAAATATTTATTTGAATAATTTCAGTTTTTAATTAATTAATAACCTAACCAGTCTTATCCTTTTATCTCATTTGTGTTTATTAAACTCCTTTTTTTTGACAAATCTATATTAATTAAGAATGGGAAGCCTTTTCTAAACGCATGACATATGCAAATGGTGTTTATAAATAATATACAATACACTTACCTGCCGGAAAAGTTTTCTTTTCACCACGCACGCACACCCGCACACAATTTAAAAAGTGCAATTTGGAAATTACATTTAAATAATTGAAACAACAAATGTTTGGCAGTAGAAATTTTGACATTTTAGAGACTAACGAGGTCGCTCAATTTGATGAGACAAAGCCGGATGAATAATTCATGCAAAAAATAAACTAACTGAGCCACATGTAAGAGCACTTGTTTTTCGGCCGAGAGATCGGGAGGTGGAGATTTCGGGGGCCCGAGACATATGTACGTTTAATATAGCACCCAGGAGCAGGAGCAAACACAATGGCCTGGCATTTTGCTCGCCAGCTGTGGGTAATTTGTAAACGTCAAAAGGCAAACATCGAGTCCTGTCCTGCCTGGTATTCGCATTTCCATTCCCATGCCAGCCTGCCATGTCAGAGATCAGAGCCAACGCCACACGTCCTGAATGAATTCGCACGTGTCCGGAATGAATGAAGATGCCGGGCGACTGTTTCATTTTAAATACAATTTATTGTGCATGCTGGCTAGCTGAAACTAAACCGAGCCAGAGCCAAAGCTAAAGCCACAGCCATACAGCCCGGGCATAATCCGCATTTGGTTCCCTGCCATTTAATATTTAATGCGGCCCCGAAATGTGGCAAAAGTGTGATTAATAAAATAAGCCAGAGAACATGTGTCATACTCGTACATGCCGAATATGCGTGTCACTCGGTGGAAACTATTTCCATTTTCATCTCGATTCCCGATGCCCGATTCCCGGTTCTCGCTCCTCGAATATAGATACGTAGGCTCCTCCGAGCAGAACTCACGTCTCCGTACGTGTTCGATTCCAATATGGCGCTGTATTTTCCATATTTACCCGGCATAAATTCTTAATAATCCGCTCGAAAAGCTGCCACAATTGATAAGTGAAAAGCCAAAGAGGCGACATAAGTGGCATAGTGGTGGTATATATGAAAAGTGTTTGGGATATCTAAAAGTGCACATGGAAAATAAAATGGATAGAAAGAATTTTTATTAAGAATATCATTTTATTTATTTTGCAATCAGTATATTAAACTTTAAAAATTAAATTTTGTAGTGATAAACATAATTATAAAATAACAACGAATACTCTGGAATTCAATTAAGCAAAATATGCTTCAGAAAATTCGCATCCTTAAATTTATAATGGCGCAACTCGCGGACCAGAGCTCATTTCACGTTTGAAATATTTAATTTATTTTAATTGCGAGTCAACTCTTTTGATTTCTGCGCTGCCATTATGAGGCAGTTGTTATTTTCGCATTTCTCCTTTTCGGAGAAGAGGCGAAAGAAGCGTTTCTCGAGGAGCGGCGACAAGTGGCAATTATGTGCTCACCCAGCCGCCGAGTGGGGCAACTGGCACTCAAATTGCCGGCAAGGCGGGGCCAAAATGCATTTAATTTCTTAAAGGGGCGCGTAATTAGTTTGCCTCGGTGACGGGCAGGTCCTCGTTCTCGTCCTCGTCCTCGTCCCCAGCCATAAACATACAAGTATGTGCACCAAAGCCTCCTGTCGAGCAGCTCCTTTGGAACACTTTCAGGAGTGCCCACTAATGTGTTTCTTTGAGGTTATGCAATTACCTACTTTGCAGTCAAGGGGAAAAGAGAGAGATTTTTTATTGGGAAAAGATTGTTGCTCCTACTCGAAAAATTCTAACAAATTGCACTAAATTGCCGTGGGTTCTAAAAAAAATCCCAAAATTATTTACAAAGGTGTTTAAAAGTATGCCACAATATATTTAAATTTTGAAAGAAGCCCCGTGTTCTTTGCATACTTTTTGGCCCTATTATAAGTGATTTGAAAACCCAAAAAAAATCTAAATATAAATGTTCTTCACTTTCAATAAAATATAAACCCATAGAATTGATCTACAGAAACTTTGCAAATTGTTTTCCGTGTGCTAGGAATTCTCAGGAACCCGAAATTAACGCATTACGCATTTGTAGACCGACATGCAGTTAATGGCCATTCCGGGCATACAGTTCAAATACAACTCATTTCCCAGATGCAGCCGAGTGCAGAGCATACAAAATCAAGCCGAGTCCCCGCCTCAGGGGTCTTGGGGGTGGCGAACTCCTGGAGCTGCCCCTACCTCACATACACACACATTTGTCCATTGTTTGCCCAGGGTGTCGGGGAGTCGGTTCCATTCCTAAGAGGAGCCTGCTTTGCGGCCCCTGCCACTTGGCACGTTCACCTTTGTGCAGATGGATGCTGTTTGGCAACATCCAGTCAAGCACCCACTTGAAGACAACTTTGTCGCCCCGCCAGTTTCTCCATTTGCGGCCCGCAGGCACTGCCAAGGATCAAGGATCAGCCAAGAAGCAGAGGCACTTCATTCGGGCTGCAACAACGGCACAAGGATGCATAACAAAGGCCCGGGCACTTGAACTGCGTAATCGCGCCCCTCTAGAGTCCTTTGGCTCTCTTGAAATTTGCATTTTTAATAAAATGACAATGGTAGTATCGCCAACCAATCCGATGTGCTGTACATTAAAATAGCAAACAAAATAGAACGCTATAGTCAAGTGCCTCGACTAACAGATACCCGTTACTTAGTCAAAGGAAGTGCGAGGGAGATGGAGATAAGCACGTAAGCGACTCCTTGATTTTTATTATTTGCTCATAATTTTTTAACTAAAGGTGCGATTTGAAAAATTTCTTCTACATTTGAATAGGTATAAATGAATACAACAAAATTACATTTATACTTTTCCGAAATACACGTTTTAATCTACGAGTAACGGGTATACAAATATGACCAAATGAAATGAAAGGAATAAAGTTCAATGGTCTCGTGGAAAACTAAACAAAAAAGGCTTTTGTCACCTCCATTAAACCCACGCCCAGATGGCAAATATCCTGTGGGGAAATCCCAGCCACACCTGCGCCTGCAATCAAAGTCAAAAGTCAACGCCCAGGCTTTTGACCCCGACTTTGGACTGACAACTTAATTGTGGTCCGCAGACAAAAAGTTCTATTTTTCGCCGCGAACTTTCAACGCGCCCAATCCCAATGACAACAGCATTAATAATTCAATTTCGTGAGGGAGGCGGAAACGGAAACGGAAGGGGAACTTGGGAACTGGGCTCGTTCCCCCAATATTTGGCAATTACTTGGCCCAAACCTGTGGCAGGTGCATAGCTACCGCCACTTGGCTGAAAGCGATATCCCAGCCTAATCCGTTTAACCTCCATGTCAACTGGGTCTGTTATGACCCGTCGGCAGACGCAATCTAAATTACCCTTGGCTTGGGCAACCCAGGATGTGTCGTCACATCCTGTCACAGGGCCAAAGTGTCGTTTTAATAAGCGTTTCGCAGCCTCACCTTTGTGTGTTTGAGTGTGTTTGTGTGCGGGTGATGGCCTTGTTTTCATTTTTGCTAATGGCCCACAAGTTGGCCATTGTAAAGCCGACCTAAGACTTACGGCTCTCCATCCTGCTGATGATGTCCTCGGCCCCAGTTTGCCTAGGACATTAACCTGTGTGTGTGGGCAGGCACTCCCTTGGTTGGGAAGACTCCTTTGGGGATTTCGTTGTAATGCATTCCGGCAAATGATCTTATTAGGATTTGCCTTCGAAAGGTAAAATAAAGGGGGTGGTTAAGAGTTTCAAAAGTGCACCTATTGAACACCTCAGCTGAGTGTCATAAAATATGTATATCACACAATTTAACCTAGGCAAAATGTCTTCCTGTCAGAAAAGCATTAAAAAGAAATCGTTTGATTTCCCCAAAATATGTTCCATTAATGCTTTTCTAAGCGGCCAACAATCACAGGAGGTACAGACCTTCTAAGTACTATCCATTAGATACTAAAAGCTGAATATATATATACATAAACATACCACAATACAACTCAATTCTCGAATCCAATCCTTGGGGGTGGATAAATATAAATGCGTTAGGCAATTTGTAAATGTAACTAACAGATACAAATCTGCTGGGAATGCGTGGCCGGAAAAGAAGAAAGCACATAATCAAAATTAAAATAAGAATCTCATCGCTCAGCCGCAGAAACAGAAACAGACACAGAGATACATTCCCGGAGATATGACACTGGGAACAAACGACCCAAACAAATTACACATTTTCCTCCGCTTTATTGTTGGCAATTTATTCGCAGCTAAATTAAAATACACACCATTTACCTGAGGACAACAGCACACAGCCGCTGACTCCCGGTGACATTGACAAACTGGAAGAGCCAAATGGAAATGGGATTTGGGGGCAGTTTGGTTTAGTTGGGCTGCCCCAGATCGTGACATCATCTCCCGCTGCCCTGGAGTCAAAGTTGAGGTCAAAGGCGAGACAGGCCGTGGCGGTTTGACATCCTCTGAGCCCTGAAAGCAATTCCATTTAAAATATCAGATTCGATCATCTTGTTAATTAAACCTCAGCGAAATAAAAACTCTATTTTCAAGGATCTGAAGGGTTTCAAGTGAGAATGGTTTCGAAAATACCCTAACTATTATTTTTCGAATAAGAAAAGTAAATTCTTTATTAGAAAAACTAAAATATATGGAAAGGCCTTATAACCAGAATTTATTTTTCTAAAATAGCATTTATCTAAATAATATAAAAGAATATACTTATTTAAGCAATCCAACACTTAGCTGCACAATTACATGCCTACTTAACAAAAATATTTGTACAACCACCTAACTTCCAAGCAGCTTTTGGTAAGTGGAAGATATCCACACATCCTGTACTCCATATCCACTCCACTTACATATATACCCCGACTAACTTCCAGTCCGAGGCTCAATTGGCGTGCTGAATGAACCGCCCTGGTTGGGCAGAGTTTTTGATTTTAATTTAGATAAAGTGCGCTATGGAAATCAGTTTCGCTGTAACTTTGCCGGGTTATCCGGGCTCAAATCGGGCCCAGACAACTAAACACTCCATAAATACAACAACGGGGGGCGGGGCAGATCGGGGGGCGAGCTTAAGGTAAGCTGTAAATTGCACGCTTTCATGTAGATAATTAATCACCGCGAGCATTCGGTTCAGGTGGCCCTGTTTTGCGGAGAACGAAACTCTTCCACTTGCCATTGAAGATTTGGCTTTGTGGCGAATGTAAATGCAGTTTCATGCAAATTTATTCCTGATCTTATCCGTATGATTTTAAATTCACAATACCAACGCTGGAGCATTGTGCTGTCCGAGATTTATTGGTGGCGCCATTTTCGGAGGCATTCGCGGAAATCAAATCAATTATACGCCCTGTTGGGCACTCGACGCACTAAAGGAAATTGAAATTATTTGATATAAATTAATGCAATTAAGCATTTGGCTAAACTCGATAGGGGATTAGGGTTCAAGTGAAATACAACTCAGTTCATGCGCAAAATTCATCAACTTTTTATTTGGACTATTTCGGGTACCTTCAATAACTTTATTTTACAATACTCAGTTTGTTTAATAACTCTTTTTGCTTTGCCAATTTTGTTTCTTCAGTAAAACTATTAGTTGCTTTTGCGAGGAAATCTACTTCTTGTACCAAACCAAATGGAATTCCCATTGATTTAAAATAAAATAAATTTCTCAAGTAAAGTAAACACATTTATAAAGTATACACTTTGCACATATTTCCGTCTTTCCAGTCTCTGGCCATTGCTGAGAAACAATCAACCCCAAAGTGGAGGATAGAAGTACTCGAAATTCAACAGTCAGAGCAGCTGGGACTTGGATTGGAAAACGTTGGACCTTCACGTGCATTTCCGAGAACGTTTGCAATGGCAAATGGGAAAATATTTAAATGTAACTCAATTTCGAACGCAATATGCGCTTGGGAACCACTTCGTTCCTTCTGTCGTAATACAGGATAGTTTGATTTGATTTATTTATAAGTTCAATTTGTGCACATAATTTTTTCAATATTAAGCTTTGATGCGGATGCAGTCGATGGCGACTGGAGTCTACCGGGGAAGGCAAACGAAAATCAATTCAATTTGCCAGTTGCCGAGTGCAAAGCGAATGCCAAATGAAGATGACTAATATTCGTGACGATGAGTGGTTGAACCCAGGCACCCAGCAGCTCGGAGGAAAAAGTGAAACAAGGGCAGGACTCTTCCACACATTCACACACAAAAAGTTGTGTCCTTTGGCATTAACAACCTCAAGTTCTTCTTGTCGAGCTGGAAAACTTGCTGGAAAAATGCAAGCAGACGAACAATTGCCGGCGAAAATAACAGAGAGAGGGGCTTTCCTTTTTTTCTGTGAGCTGTTTCTTCAGTTGCTGCACATAATTACATGAAAAGAAAATTAGTGTCGAGATTCGCCTTGAGCGCCTCTCCAGGTGAAAACTTTTAATGAGCAATTTTCTCACAAATTCCCAAGTGTTGCCGCATTTAATTTTTTAATGAAAAAATTTCTTTCAGCCGCAGTACACGAAGGGGAGTGGGAAAATCTGGCGGCAAAGATTTCCACTTTGACCGCTTTTTCTTTGAGTTCTTCAATCAGTTTCGGCTTCATTTAGGACTGGCATGTTTCTCCATCCTTTGGCCTGGCTTTTTGGAGTGCGTAATTGGGGGTGGTGGGCGATCTAGGTGTTTGTTTTTATTTATCGACGGCACAGAGAGAGAGAGCTCCCTGACCCATGTTAATGGCCGATTGACACGCCACTTGGCCTTGATGGGGCTTTTAGCCCGGCTCCCACTCGACTGCTGCTCCCCAAAAAACAGACGAAGCGCTTCTGCAGCTCCACACTTTCGCAGGATTAATGGCGGGGGAAAGTGCCCGGCCGGGGGATTCCCACACTCGCCGAACGAGGTGCTAAGCGAGCGTGCTGATTGCTGCCATTTTTGATAAGGAGTCGGCATTAATATTTCCCTTGCGTTGGCTACCACCGTTTTGTCCAGTCCGCTGATATATAGCTGCGAACGGCTCATTAGCACCACTAACTTCACACCTAGTATTCAAGATAAGTTGTACATAATTATTGCATAAATATAAAATATATATCAACAGAATAACCTAAGAACCCTAAAAAATATATTACAGAAATTATAAATCTGATATTCATTTTATCAAAAATTATTTAAATATATTTGCTATAATTGATTGATTTAGCTAATAACCAAAAGAGTTTATAATCTACAATTCCAGTTCTTATCTTCCTATCTTTGATCTATAAATCAGCTCTAGGTTATTTTCGGAAAACCACCAACCAAATCGGAATTTCTCCTGCTAAATCAAAGGACCTACCCCAGGATGGCCGACTACACGGGCCTGTTCAGGTGCCACAAGGCAGTGATAATCTTATCTGAGGAGAACGCACCCTGCTAGAAGGATGATTCCTGCCGGTCAAGTCAGCTGCCACACATAAACAGGCAAATAAAAGAGCCATTTGGTGTATTTCCATATTCATAAATCTGCTGGCCGGTTAGTCGGGCTAGCCACACGTCCATAAATCGACATTTCCATAAAACCAAGTGACTTCGAGCTTCGAGCCAAGTTCAAATCCGAATCCGAAGGCTGCCTTCCGACTAAATCAAGTGTCTGTTCGGTGTCAGTTTAATTGCAAACGTAAATTGGATGCTGTCATTTGCTACGTTTCCATTTGTTCGAAAGTTGCCCAGCCCTCCTGCTCTCGGTGAATGAATCTGTGCAGCACCCCTGGCAGTTTCCATTGACTTTTGCTGCCATCCGTTCTGACGGACATTTCTGCCAGCTGCTCCAGAAACTCGCAACTCGGATCTGCCCAGAATGCAAACGTTGCACAAATCCCAGCTTTGTTAATTGGACTCATTTTGGAAGTTGGTAGCTGGCAGCTTGTGTATTTTAAATTGGCATTTCTGACAGGCCACTGGAAAAGTCGGACGTTTTTATTCAACATACAACATGGTGTACATGGTCCACAGACCTAGTCGATTTCTACTGCAGCCTCCTCCTCCTCCTGATCCTTGGCACCGACCGCTTCGAGGATGTGCTTCTTGACGATGTCCCAGTCGTAGATCTGGTCGTTGGGGAACTTCAGCGTGTACATCAGGGCCAGAAAGGTGTACCGAATGTCCTTGTAGTGCGGCTCCTCCTCGAAGCCCAAGGCCCGGCTGTAGCCGACAAAGTGGTAGAAGGCCTCCGGATAGCCCTCGCACAGGACCTCCGGCTGCGTGGACAGCTTCATCTCGCAGATCATCTCGTGCTTCTGCTGCTTCTGGTTGGCCGTCAGTCCCTGCCAGGGCAGACTGCCCCGCAGGAAGTACATGAGCACATAGCCCATGGCCTCGATGTCGTCGCGCCGCGACTGCTGACCTCCGCGCAGGGCATTTATGGAGGCGTAGCGAGCGGTGCCGGTCAGTCGGCTGCCCGCCCTGGGTCGCACATGCTTATCCGTCGCCGCGTCCCAGTACCGCTTGGCCAGGCCAAAGTCGATCAGGTAGAGCCGGTGGCCGGAGTCGTCGCGACCCATCAGCAAGTTCTCCGGCTTGATGTCGCGGTGCAGGTAGCGATGAGAGTGCACGTACTCTAGGCGCTCGATCATCTGCTCCGCCACCATGAGCACCGTCTTCAGGGAAAAGTTCCGCTGGCACAGGACGAACAGGTCCTCCAGCGAGGGACCCAGCAGCTCCATCACCATCACGTTGAACCGGTGGTTCGTGTGGTAGTGGTACACTTGCGGAATTCCCATTCCGTGGCGCAGGATGTTGTACAGTTTGTACTCGAAGAGCAGCTGCGGATTGGCGATATCACTGCGCTCCAGCTTTAGGGCCACTTGCAGGCCGGACTTCCGGTGCGTGGCCTCGTAGATGTCCCCAAAGGAGCCGGAGCCCATCTTCCGGCCCAGGGTGTAGTCCTCCAGACTCTCGGACTGAAAGCTCATGCTTCTCGCTATTTAAAACTCAAAAACTACTTAATTTTTTCCACTTTTTTGTAGTCCCAGGGCTGCAGCGGGATAGTTATCGATAAATGTGGTTACGATTAGGGGCTATCGAGCTTTGGGGTATTCGAATGGCTGCAAATGGTCATGCAAAAATAAAAAATACAAAATAAATAAATAATAATTTTATTGGTAATACTAAGTAGAGGCGTAGAATTGCCTCTTAAATTCTTACCTTATGCTAGAAAAAAATATCGCGTCCACACGGTTCACATCTAAGCTGTAGAGTAAAATAAAAACCTAAAAAAAATTTTATGCGATCTTATTTTATAAAAGCTTTTTTTTATTTTATTTTTTTAAATTAAATTATTAGTGAAACTACAAAACTTTTTTTGACATTTTACATAATCTAAGTAGTCTTTGGTTACCTCTCAGTGAGAGGCTCTTCCTTTATCTGACAACAAAATTATTTAAGAAAAAAATCTCTTAAAAATTAAAAAATAAACAAAATGTCTGCAGAGAAAAACAAGTGCCTAAGTCTAACCCAGGAGTTTAAATTAATGCGTTCTGAATACGAACTTAGAGTAAATCAACTGGAAAGAGATGTTTTCGAGTGCTGTCGAATTTTGAATAAAGCCCATAGAACCGAAGACCTGACTAATAGTTGTTCTTCTGCAAAAGAGAACTCGGAAAAACAAAAGTTTATATCCTGGAAGTTCGATATGCGAGATTTCTCGGTGAGGAACATAGCAATCCAGATCAAGGATAATCACGTCTACCTTCGGGCCTATAAGAAAAATGTGGATATCAAACAAGAAATATATATGCCCCAAAATGTGGATAAGTCTAAAGTTACAGCCGTTCTGACAACCAGTGGTGTTTTAACATTATCTGTTCCAATAAGAATGCCGCTATCAGACATCCAGAAGCTTACTCTTTGAACTAACCTAATATAGTTGAATGTTTCTTTTTAGTTTAATGTTATACTTTATTTGTGTTGGCTTTAGCCATTTATTGGTTTATAAATCAAGGAGTTCTAGAATATATTTTTAATGAAAGCTGCTGGTCCTTAAACTTTCTGTAGATATGCTGTATATTAGCTCTAAGACACAGTCCAGTCAGAAACTATATTTTAAGCAAAGCTACTTGAACTTAAGAAAGGATTCTGTGGCTTAGAGCAAGGTGTCCAGCAGACTACAGATTCGGGTCTACGGAATAAAGTTGGATTTAGGTTTGGATTAGACTGGATCATGGCATCGGGAACACAGGGAAATATCATAATGTGCGGAGTGGGTTGAAGAAAAGGCGCCTGAGTCTCCATTTGCTGATCGGTTTTGAAGCTCTGCAACAACTCCCGTTTCAATTCCTCCACAATGCTTCTCCGGCAAAGGGACTCTTTATCCCAGTCTTCTATCAACTTCGGGCAACATAGATCCCCGCGAACACTGGATTCTGTTAAATCCTGACTTGGCATAGCTGTGAAACTGGTGGCATATTCACTCTGAGGTTCACCTGAGCTTGTTGGAATGGGATCAGGATAGCGAACCAGCTGCATGTTGGTTGGGACTTGGATATTATTCCTGGAACTACTGGAACTGCGTTTACTTATTGTCGATTCGGAACTTTTAGACGGGACTTTGAGAGCAGATTCGGGCTTCGGAAAAGATTTTTGGATCGGAGCTGCTGGAAAGCTTCGGGGACTTTGGCTTGGCCAACTTTTAGTTCTTCTCGGGCTGACTTTAATTTTTCTATCTTCATCAAATTGAAAATTGTGACTCTGGCATCTGTGGCATTCACTTTTGGGGAAATTATGAGATTCCCGTTTTCCGCATGAGCAAAGCGATTTAATACTACTGCCGGAACCGCTTACCGAACCACTTACCAAACTATTCGAGCTATTTGTTTTCAAGATTACCTTTTTTGGTGCTGTTCTTTCGAGGTTGTTATTTACACCTTTCAAGCTTGACCTTTTGTTTATATCACTCTGAAAGAGAGTAGGTGGTTTGGAACACTTTTCGATAGTATTTGACTGGCACAAACCAGGTCGGGAAGGTCTTGAACAATTGTTTTCTAACCTATCGGGGGTCCAGCTGTTGCTGAATTCGTGTGGAGAGTTACAAGTCTTCGAATGACGCGTCAGGCTCCAATTGGTGCTGATTCGTTGCCGGGGAAAAAGTTTTTGCGAAGATCTACCGCTGATAAGAGTTGGTGGTTTTGAGCACGCTTCAATGCTCTTCCTATTGCTAAACTCCTTAGGTCTTTCAGTTCTTGAGGAACTGCTTTTGGAACTGTTTGTCGTAGAGGAACCACTGCTGTGAACAGAGGGCGGCGGAGAAAACCGAACATTTTTGAAACGGTTTTCCTGACTAGCGCTCGAATCGCTGCCACATATTGTGGTACCACTAAATTGCCTCGATACCGAAAGGTTTGGAGGTCTTGGAAGGTCTATGGTATTGCTGATGTGGTTGTTACAGGATAACCCATGGTCTCTCACGACCTTGGATGATACAATCCTCGGACTGCCAGTCAAACTCACATCTGTGGCCCGGATTGTAAGGCAGACATTTATTTCACTTGTTTCGATGGAATCTTCATCTTTATCCCCACTATAAAGACTGCAATTTCCGCTGGATACGCGATTGTATACTTTCTTCGAACTCTTCGTACGCAGATCAGCATTGGGTCTGAAATATTGACTATTTCGTTTACTTAATCCTTTATCGCAGTGGTCATTATTTACCTTCGATCTGTGGTTGGTTGTACTCAAAACATTGTACATGGAGTACTCATGGTAGATCTCATCATCATTTTCAGCGAGCTGCTTGCCTTTTCCCCTGTAAACAGTGGGATAATGACATCCCTTTCCCCTCCTTGCACAGTATCTTTGGGATGCATTTCCTAAAGACGGGCTGGGAATAGGAACTCTCTTATTTTGAGACTCCAAGGAGTGGTTACTTGTTTTTGGTGAGCTTATAATATAATCGGGGCTTTTATTATTTCCACAATCTATGTGAGCACAGTTTAGGCGACGTTGTACTGGCTTATAGTTTCTTAGTACTTTGGATTTGCTTCCAAAAATATTTGATCGCGTCAAACATATTCTAGATTTTTTCAAGAATCCCGATATTTTTTGCTTCATGGATTTTCGTTTCCGAGCCTTGACAATATCATAAAGAGATGTTCGCGGTTTAAATGTCACAGGAGCAGAGTTAAAAATACGTGCGAAAGTTTCACAACCTGAATCCGATCTTTTTGGTACATATTCACTTTTTTGGGGATAGTTATACTTCCGTTCCTTCTTTTTATAGGGTATCTCAATGGTGAAAAATAGTGACGATGGGGTTTGGCTGCTTTCACGAATTCTATGCGGAATTTCGGTGCCGTCGTTACAGTCTGTTAAACGAACAAACTCAACAGACTTTTTTCGATCCGCCATGGATTTTCGATGTCTCCTAGTTTTGTGATTATCATATTCTCTGTATGACTTATCAAAATATCGAGGAGGTACTGTCCTAAAGTTTCCTTCCAATCTTTGCATATCGTGATCGATCTTATTGTGGTTATTTCTTTCCGAAACTTCTTCATTAAATTTATATTTTTTGGTGTTTTGCTGATATTTTTTTGGCGGAGCTAGGCGTAAAATATCTTTTGATATTCTGTCGTATTTTATGGGAGCCTCTCTAGTCTCTTTAAAATGATTGCAACTTTTTCTATGTGGCATTTCCTCTGGCTGGTAATATCGTTTACGTCTTTTATATCTTGATTGGCGATCTTCAGGTTTCTTATAATCTTTGAATTTATACTCTCTTTCAGCTTTGTATATTTTTGTAGGGTAGTTCGAAGGGTCGGTAATGTCCTTATTTGAAGAAGACTTGACTTTGTAATACTTTTGTTGGGGTTTTGAAAATTGGGTTGGATGAAGTGACCTGCGGATGGGTTCATTATACTCTCGTTGATCGTAATCGAGTAATTCTTCATACTGTTTTTGGTAGTTTTCATCAGACTGATCGTCGTAATGCTCCTCGTAGTTTGGTTCTAGGTCATAGGATTCCTCATAATCATTATCCTTTTCATGTTCCCTGTAGTTATGGGTATGATAATTTGAAGCATATTCCGGTGGCATATATCCCGAAGTTTGTCTATACTCGCCATTTCTTTTCGGTCGATCAGTAATCGTTCGTAAATCACGTGAAAGAGTTTCTCTATAAGCTCGATTGTAATCTTCCTCTGTGGGCTCTTTATCGTAAAGATAATATCTTTCATGAAGTGTGCGAGGTACTTCACAGTGTCTCCGTGTTGAACTCCGAGCATTCGAATTGTAATCACAAGGACTTTCATATCTGGATTCGGAATAAGGTTCTTTTTTTCGCTTCGCTTTTTCCTGCGCTTCTTTAGAATAATCGTATTTCTCTGCTTTATATGCTTCATCTGGATAATAATGTTCGTACTCCCTTTCAGTTTCAAAGTCTGGATTGTAGTTACAGCTCCTGATATTGCCGAAATAGTCCGCAGAATCGACCGATGGGGATGGAGAAACTAAGCCTGTTTCGACACGACCACGTCCTGGTTTAATCATTCTATAATGAAAGTGACGAGGACTGTCGGAATAGGCAGAGTTATCTCTCCGCCGGCCAGGAGTCCGTCGCTTATAATTCCCATGATCAAAATCACCGTGTCCGTGAGCATAGAATTTATTTGGTGCCCCAAATGACATCGCACTCTCCGTAATTGGATTGCTCAATCCTCCGCCGGGAGTTCGTCCTGTCCATTTGTGTTCGGGTATATATTCGAGTTAGTGGACGTTTGGCAAATGTCGTTAATCAACTCACGCTTTCCATTGCAGTCCGAGGTCCTTGGCGCGGTAATCTCGTTTCGGTGGTCGCAGCACACTCCCCCCGAAATATCGACATTGAAAAACATTAATGTCCGCTTCCATTCATCCTCCTCCTTGGCGCTCTCAAATCGGATTAAACTCCGGTTCGTCACCGTAAATGACATTTTCACCAGCCGCGAAGCTCATGCCCCTACAGTCATCACAAATTTAACTGCAAATTTAATTCATATCGGTTGTTTGTTTATGTCAGTTGGCTCCCTTTTTTTGATACTCTTTTCAAATATGTGTGCTTAAATTAATTATCACTTCGTACTCACAAAATAGTTCATTGGCCAGAAGGGATTTGGGTTTGTCGATTTTTATTTCGTGAAATATTCAGGCACGATTTTTAGAATATAGTTCTCTTAAAAATAACTTGCATTATACATTTTTATTTCTCTATATGGTTTTTTTCTTTCGTAGTGAGAAGTTATTGCTCAAAATGAGGCCTAGGCAACCAAGATCCTTTAACCAAGGTAAACACCGGGTCCTGGCGACTCATTTTATTATCCCAACGAAGGCCATTAACTTTCGCTTCCTTCGCTGTTTGTAGGTCCCGCATTTAATTGCAGGATAAATGCCTGAAATGGCCAACACAAAGGATGCGCCAACGAGAATGAGAATCTGGATGAGGATGGAATGGTCGTCATTACTTGAAGGGTGCTAGAAAATATGTTTTTAATTGCGGAAATATCTCCATTTCACAAATAGATGCGATAATTATTCAGAATGGCGCGAATTTCCATCACATTAAAAGTGCAGACAATGGGGGATAGTAAAATGCAGCTCGCGGATAATGAAAATCGTGTTCAAGTGCGGAAATGCTGAAAATTATTTCAATGAAACACAACTAAGTGCTTTTTAAGTGCCCCCGACGGTGGCACAAACCAAACGGAAATGGACGCCGACGAGATTGGTTGGGTGTTTTTTTGGGGGGGAGATGGAAGGACATGGTGACAGGACGCGCAGGACACTTACGACCCCCGAACATTATAAAATGCAATGAGAAGCGACAGATGCGTAATGTTCTATGGGGGAAGACTATGGGGCCATTATCGACAAGTAAGTAATTTATTAGGTTCAGGCCACGTATGTCTTACGTTTTGGTATTAATTATATATTTTCAGTGTTATTATGAAATAATCTTTAACACAGAATATCTTAACATAATTATTTTAAAATCACTTATAATGGTTTCATCCTTTTTTTCATGTCCTACTTCTACTTAAGAGATTTTAAAGCCTCTTCATTACAAAGTAGGCTAGCGAAAAATGAGTCAAATTCAAATACATAGCTGGAAAATATTTAAAATGGAGACGATTTTGGGCATTAAGGGAATTGATTTCGTTATTCTGGCCTCAGATACCATGAAAGCAAAGTCTGTGATGTGGTTGGATGATGGTGAGTGGACCCTAGAAGCGTAAGATAAAAATTAAGAAAAAGTATATCTATAGACAAATCGAAGATCCACCGTCTGACAAACTATTCCATGCTGTCCGCGGTGGGCGACGGCGGAGACTGCCTGCAGTTCTCGGACTTCATACTCCGCAACCTGGATCTCTACAAAGTGGCCAACGGCTATGACTTGACTGTTCGCGGAGCGGTGCACTTCATCCGGACCAACTTGTCCGCCTATCTGCGCAGCAACGTCAAGTACCAGGTTTCCATGCTGGTCGGCGGATTCGATCCCACCACCGGTCCAGACTTGACCTACATCGACCACTTGGGCAACGCGGTGCCCATCCGATTCGGTGGCCACGGCTGTGGCATCAACTTTTGCACTCCCATTTTCGAGCATTTCTACAATCCACAGTTGGATATGCGCACCGCCTACAGTATAATCGAAAAATGTGTGCTCGAGATTCAAAAGCGATTCGTTGTCAATTTGCGCAACTTCGATGTGTTCATGATAAGCCGAGAGGGCATTACCAAGATGAATCCCATCAACCAGCAGTCTTTGAGGTCCCGAATAATGGACAATGCCCCGACAAAGAGATAATGATATCAGAATAGAGATTTATATATTTTTTAAAAATAATATGATTAAGAGTTGAAATATGTTAGAGAAATACTAAAATAATAAATAATTACTTTACTACAAAAGACATCTCATGATCATCTAATACGTAACGCAGAACTACAATTTATAAAGCACTTTATGAATTACCTTGCCGTCAAAAATATAAATATTTTTAGTTACCTACTACAAAACTTAAGAATTAAAAAAAATAGTAAGAATAAAAGTGCACCCATAAAAGGTGTATCCTTTCCCAAGATTTGGCTCAGCGTGGTGACTTAGAAAGAATTATATTCGACCTTCTACCCCAGTATAATTACTTAATTTGACACTTAAGTACACGTGGCATATAAGGGTACTATAAAATGGCCAACACCAACAGAAGGCGAATCAGTGAAGAGAATACCCCACGAAGACAAAATGAAACTCGCCGAAATCCTCAGGATGGACTACTTTCGTTACCAACTACTCGCCTGGCGATTCAGTGGCTCCTTTGAACTCAGCGAGGGAAACTACTTGAGCTTGGCCTTATTTTGGAACATCGTCGTGTATTTGCCAACGCCTATGGCAATGGCCGCGATGTTTAGCTTCGATGATCCTTTGGAGAATAACTACAACTTCATCATGTCGATCACATCGCAGTCCAATCTGGTTAAGTTCCTGCTGTACGTGACCCAACTGACCAAATTGATCGAGATTCAGAGGATCATTGAACAGCTGGACGCCCGGGTTACCGGGATGAATCAGTTGCTGCGGCACGAAAAGATGTCCAAGCACATGCAAAGGATGTCTAGGTTATTCGTGATCACATATGGTATTGTGTTTATCAATGCAGCGGTTCCTTTTATTTTCGAAACTGAGCGCAGCCTGCCTTTGCCCATGTGGTTCCCCTTCGACTGGAGAAACTCAACGGTTGCCTACATCGCAGCTTTAGCTCTTCAGGAAATCGGAATTTTGTTCCAGATCATTATAAATTGTGCAGCTGACTCCTTTCCTCCCTTGGCCTTGTTCCTGGTTACGGAGCAAGGCCGCCTGCTGAGCCTAAGGATCTCTCAAATAGGATATGGTCCAAGTACTCTGAAAGAGAATGAGCAGGACCTCGTCAAGTGCATTGAGGACCAAAACATGCTATACGGGTAATTCCACTATTTATTTATTGATACATTTCATACTATAATTTCTCTCTTAGCTTACTAGATTTGATCCAAGCAATTATTTCCTACCCCATGATGGTGCAGTTTCTGGCTATTGGTATTAATATCGCGACTAACTTGTTTGGCCTGGTATTCTATGTGGAGAGCCTCTATGATCGCCTTCTCTACGTGTGCTATCTGGTGGCCCTCATCGTAGAGACATTTCCGCTTTGCTATTATGGAACAAAGGTGGAGGAGAGCTTTGCGGAGCTCCACTACGCCGTGTTTTGCAGCAACTGGGTGGAGCAGAGTGCCCAATATCGAGGGTTCATGCTGATCCTGGAGGAGCGCACAAAGAGACAGCAGCTCCTCCTCGCCGGCAACCTGGTGCCCATACACCTAAGCACCTTTGTGGCATGTTTGAAGGGATCTTACTCCTTCTTCACCCTGATGGTCAACAGAAGCGGCAGGGGATCTTAAGACTTACAGAAAAAATTGCGACAAAAATAAAAAGTAGTAGCACACGAGTAGCTAACACAAACACAAGGATATTGTACTGTAGAAATATAGTAGTTATAAGTAAATTGGTCAAATGTTAGAGACTAAAAAAACAACTGTTTGAGGAACATCATCATTGAATCTCCCATTTTTATGCGGTTTGTGGGCGTTCGAATGGGCGTGGCTCTGTGATGAAAGAAAACTGCACAGGAACCACAAGAATCTACGTTCCTTCTACCTGTTACATACTTTTAAACAAACTAAATTTATCCTTTTAATTCACAATTAACCGGTGTAATTTAAAAAAAAAAGTGTGCTGTTTCCCAGGGTTTTGCATTACGTAGTTTTGTGGAAAAAACTGCATTCTACCTCCTACCCCAAAAGAATAATTTAATTTGCCAATTAATAGCCTGAGGCCAATTTTGCAAGTGGGAAGAAAAGGGTGCTATAAAATGGCAAACCACCTTCTAAAATTCAATCAGTGAAAAGTCAAGTGCCATTCAGAATGAAACTCAGCAAGAACTTCAAGATCGACTATTTTCGCAACCAGTTGCTGGCCTGGCGAATCTGTGGGGCCTTACATCTCAGCGAGGGTAACTACAAGAGTTGGGCCACCGTTTCGTGCATCTTCATTTTCCTGCCAGTACCCATGTTAATGATGGTGCTGTTCAGCTTCGATGATCCGTTGGAAAATAACTTCAGTTTCAGCCTGGCTATCGTGGCAATGGCCAATTTCCTAAAGTATTCTCTGTACGTTCCACAACTAAGCAAACTGGACGAAATTCAGATGCTTATTGGCCAGCTGGATGACCGGGTATCGGGAAAGGATCAGATACTTCGGCATGGAAGAATTATCCAGCACATGCAAAGGATGTCCAAGCTTGTTCTGATCTCATATGCCTCTGGGCTTATCAGCGCGGCAGTTCCTTTTATTTTCGAAAGTGGGCGCACCATGCCCTTACCCATGTGGCTTCCTTTCGAATGGAAAGATTCCATAATTGCCTATACTGGAGCCTTGGCCTTTCAAGAGATCGCGATGTTCTTTCATGTTGTGCAGAATTATGCAGGCGACTCCTTTCCTCCAATAGCATTGTTCATGGTGTCCGAGCAATGTCAACTACTGATCCAAAGGATTTCCAGCATAGGTTATCGTTTTAAGAATCTGAAAAAGAATGAACGGGACCTCGTAAACTGCATTAGGGACCAAAACACGCTCTACAGGTAAGGACTACCTGTTTAGTTTATTAATACCTTTAATATTTTAATTTCTTTCTTAGCTTGCTGGAATTGGTCCAATCCATGATTTCCTATCCGATGATGGTTCAGTTCTTAGTGACTGGCATTAATATCGCAGTTACCTTGTTTGGACTGATATTTTATGTGGTGCACTTATCGGATCGGATTTACTACGTATGTGTTCTCTTCGCACTTATGGTGCAGACTTATCCTTTGTGCTACTATGGAACAGTTGTGCAGGAGAGCTTTGCGGAGCTCCATTACGCAGTGTTCTGTAGCAACTGGGTGGACCAGAGTGCCACCTATCGAGGGTATATGCTGATCATTGGGGAACGCACGAAGCGGCAGCAACTCCTTCTCGCCGGCAACCTGGTGCCCATACACCTGAGCACCTTTTTGGCATGCTTGAAGGGGGCATACTCCTTCTTCACCCTGATGGCCAACCGAGATGGTCAGACCGCTTTTTAACTAGACGCACGATCAATGTAGTGATGTGTATTCAGTTTTATGAAATAAATCTTAACTTTCTAGCTCTTATAGTAAACGGCTAGTAAACGTTATCAAGTATTCTATACTACATCCACCTATTTTTTACTTTTCAACGAAAAAAATATAAATCCTTACTCGAAAATAGAAAGGTATACTTAAAAGGAGTGTGTACTTATTCCCAGGCTTTTTGCATTACGTGGCTACAATCTACCTCCAACCCCAAGAGAATGATTTAATTTGCCAGTGAATAAGACGTGGCCAATAGAGCAACTGTCAATGAAGGGTGCTATAAAACCGGCAGCTCATGATAGAACTGAAGCAGTGGAAAGAAGACCCCAGGAAGGCTACATTAAACTCTGCGAGACCCACTGGACGATTTTTTGGTGCAAAACATCCTCCAGTGGGTGTCGCAGAGTTTTATGTTTCCCACTTGGGTTATTCTTTTCACTACTTTAGATTTCAGCTTATAGTTATACATTAAATATTATAGTTTCTTTCTCAGCTTACTGAAGTTAATTTAAACTACGATTTCCTATCAGATTAAAGTGCACTTTTTAGTTATTGGCATTAGTATCGTGTTAGTATTTAGTATTAGTATTGGCTTGATATTCTATGTGGAGACCCTAACGGACAGAAAGTTCTACGATTCCGTTGGCCCGCACAGTGCAGACATATCCACTGCGTTATTAAGGAACCAGGGCGGAGAAGAGCTTTGTGGATTTACTCTACGCGGTCTTTTGCAGCAATTTTGTGGACCAATGCGGCACCTATCGAGGATACATGCTGTTCTTGAAGGAGCGCATCAAGCGACAGAAGATCTTCTCAAAGGCAAACTGGGCTCATCCTTTTAAGCACCTTTTTGGCCTGTTGGAAGGGGGATTTCTCCTCTTTCACCTTGATGGCGGAGAGAAGTCGTCGACAAAACAAGTAGTAGCAGAAAATGTTTGTAGCTCATTTAATAAATGTAATAAATATTTAGATAATCGTATTCAGTGTTTTGTGGTTGATTTGAAAAGGTTAAACCAATGGGAAAATACTCATTACAAGTAAACTACTTTTCCGGTGACTCCTTCGCTCCCTTAGCCTTGTTCCTGATTTACGAGAAATGTCAGTTGCTGACTCTACGCACCTCCAACATCAATTATGGATCAAAGACTCTATTTATTATTTTATTGTTCTTAGCTTACTGGAATCTATACAAAGCATGATTTCCGTTGATAGTGGAGCTTTTAGTTATTGGCATTAGTATAGTGGGTACCTTATATATTCGGTTTTAGTACGTGTGCTTTCTCTTAACCTTCACAGTACAAACATATCCACTGTGCTATTACGGAACCAGGGTGGAGGAGAGCTTTGCGGAGTTGCACTACGCGGTCTTCTGCAGCAACTGGATGGACCAAAGCGCCACCTATCGTGGATACATGCTGATCCTGGAGGAGCGCACCAAGCGAAAGCAGATCCTTCTCGCCGGCAGACTGGTGCCCATTCTTTTAAGCACCTTTGTGGCCTGTTGGAAGGGAGCCTACTCCCTTTTCACCTTGATGGTGGACAGAAAAAACCATTTCGTCAACACAGACAAGCAGCTAAAGTAAAAAATGTAATTAAATGCAAGCACTTAAATAAATTTAGATACAAGTTTCGCGTCTATGGAAAATTTTATACAATTGTGTATGAAACATACTTTATTTTGTTGGCCCATCAAATATATAAAATGTTAAAAACTTGGTATTTACAGTATTTAACTTATTTGAACTTTTTTTCTGAATACGACTGAGTTCGACACGATGAAGCTGTAGTAAGTCTTCAACAATACCCGCTGCTGAATGCTTTTGTGGATCATTAAAATATATAAGATGCACCAAAACATCGAGCAGAGGGTCTTGCTGACTCCAAGTTTGTCCCTCTATGGTCTTCCTTTCACTGCTTCAATTGTAGCATGTGTTATAAACCCCTTAATGCCGTTTGCACTGTTAGCCACGTGCTATTAACTTCCTAATTAAATCATTATCTTGGGATTGGAGGTCGAATGTCAAAGCCATGTAAGGGCTAAAACTTGGGAAAAAAGACACACGCTGTTTCATCACTTTTTTGTTGCTTCACTCTGGACGGCAATCCACATAGTGACGAATCGCACCGGAAGTGTGTGCGAGAAGACTAATAAGTATTGCCGCAGAACTAAAAGTCAGACATTGAAAGGGGTTATTGTGTCGCCAACTGTTCCGCACGGAATCAATCCGGCTCGAAGGACCAAAATGAAAGGGTATCCTGTAATATGAAAAAACAACCTCCACTTTTGAGTTCTGTGTTAAAACTGATTTTATTTACTAAGTCTTCGTTTACATAAGTGACATAAGTTACAGAGATCGGTATTTACGTCTCTAGATCAACTAACATATTGACATGTACCGAACTCGTAAAGTCTTCTATTTATTTTTCTTGAACATTAATTATACCCGTTACTCGTAGAGTAAGAGGGTATACTAGATTCGTGCAAAAGTATGTAACAGCTAGAAGGAAGCGTTTTCGACCCCATAAAGTATATATATTCTTGATCAGGGTCACTAGCCGAGTCGATCTAGCCATGTCCGTCTGTCCGTCTGTCTGTCTGTCTGTCTGTCCGTCTGTATGAACGCTGAGATCTCAGAAACTACAAAAGCTAGAAGGTTGAGATTTCCAACACATATTCTTTGGCTTCCTAAGCAGCGCAAGTTTATTTTAGCCGAGCGCCACGCCCCCTCTAACGCCCACAATCGCCCACTAACGATTTTAAAATGGGTCCTGCGCCCACATCTTTAAAGATTTCCGAGAAGTATAAATGCAATTTTGTTGTGTATATTTATACATATCAAAATGTAGAAGACATTTTTCAAATCGGACCATTCATTAAAAAGTTATACGCAATCAAAAATTATATATCTATCTCCCTCGCACTCCCTTTAGCTGAGTTACGATTATTAGTCGGGACACCAACCCGACACAGCGTTCGCACTCCCTTTAGCTGAGTGACGGATATTAGATAGTCGGGACAACAACCCGACTATAGCATTCTCTCTGGTTTTTCATTCAAGAGTGCCGAAAAAGACAAATTTGGAAAGTGTTTTTATGTAGTTATAAGGTTGATTTCGCCACTTTTTCATGTTAAAGGTGCGATCGTCACTAGTTTTTTACCTCCAGAGGTGTTTTTGCTTTATGAAGCAATTAAAATTGGTTGAAGGTGGGGTGTTTCCCTAACCAGTGTGAAGTGGTGGATCCCGGATTTGGTTGTGCGGGGGGTTATGTAGAACATATTGGTTTTGCATACTTTTTGAATGGGGGAACTTATCCCCCAAAAAACTATAAAAAAGAGTGTCCTATTTCCCAGGAACTAACCAATTTTCTACCTCAATTTAATGATTTAATTAGCCAGCGAAAAACCGTGGCTTTTTTGCAACTGACATGAAAAAGGGTGCCATAAAATGGCCGACGCCTTGCCAGAACTCAATCAGTAAAGGACAAGAACCAGACAGAATGAAACTCAGTAAGAACTTTAAGATCGACTATTTTCGCGACCAGTTGCTAGCCTGGCGGATCGGTGGAGTCATAAAACTCAGCGAGGGAAATTACTGGAGTTGGGCGATGGCTTTGAACATATTTGCCTTCCTGCAGACGCCCTTGTATATGAAGGCTATGTTCACCTTTGAAAATCCGATAGATAATAACTACAATTTATTCCTGACCATCACCTGGCTGTCCACTCTTTCGATGTTTATGATGTACGTTTCCAAAGTTAATAAGATGGTGGACATTCATTGGCTTATATCCAAGCTGGATGCCCGGGTATCAGGCGATGACCAGATATTGCAGCGCAGGAAAATGACCAAGCACCTGCAAATAATGTCCAAGGTTTTCCTGGTCTCCTATGGCATCGTCTTCATCAACGCGTCGATGGCTTTTTTCCTTAGAAGTGAGCGCAGCTTACCGCTCCCCATGTGGATTCCATTCGACTGGAAAAACTCAATGGTAGCGTATATCGGGGCCTTGGTCTACCAGATCACCGGACTTTTTGTTAATATTCTCCATAACTATTCCGGGGACTCCTTTGCTCCCATGGCCTTGCTCCTAATTTCGGAGCAATGCCAGATTCTGGCCCTGCGGATCTCCAGCCTAGGATATCGCACAAAGAATTGGAAAAAGAATGAACGGGATCTTGTCGACTGCATCAAGGACCAAAACACGCTCTACAGGTAAACCCTCAATCGGTCTATCAACTCTTGTAAACTTTATTTTGTTTCTAATTCCATCCAAGATTACTCGACGTGGTACATAGCATGATATCGTATCCAATATTGATACAATTCGTTGTCATTGGCATTAGTATCGCCGTGACACTGTTTGGCCTAATATTTTATATCCAGACCTTGTTGGAACGTATTTTCTACGGCAGCATCCTGGTGGGCCTGACCTTGCAGATATTTCCAATATGCTATTACGGAACCAAGGTGGAGGAGAGCTTTGCTAACCTCCACTACGCGGTATTCTGCAGCAATTGGGTGGGCCAGAGTCCCAAATATCGGGGGTACATGCTCATCCTGCAGGAGCGAACGAAGCGACAGCAGATCCTCCTCGCCGGCGACGTGGTGCCCATCCACTTGAGCACCTTTGTGGCCTGTTGGAATGGAGCCTACTCCTTCTTTACACTAATGACGCACAGAAGTGGCCTGGGCTCGTGAGCCCAAAGGAACCCGAAAGCAGTGCACACGAGTAGCTAATAGAAGCACGCAAAGCACAAAACTACCTAAAAAGAAATAGTTTCAATTAAATAAATCGTTACATAGAATACTATTAACTTCTTAAAAAATAAATATGTAACAGGACGCGTTTCCATTCGTTGGAATGAGGTCTATACATATTTTGTTGATTTCTCTAGAACTGGATATCAGGATGAAATTATAGTTCATTTTTAAACCCATTACTCGCGGAGTAAAAGGGTATGTTGTATTCGTGAAAAAGTATGCAAGAGGTAAAAGGATCTTGATCAGAATCACTGTCTGTCTGTCTGTCCGTCTGTCCTTCTGTCTATCTGTCTATCTGTCCATCTGTCCATCTGTCCGTTTGTCCGTCTGTCCGTTTGTCTGTCCGTATGAACGCTGAGATCATATTTTTAATGCTAAAACGAAAAATTAAACTGAAATGTATTCGTTTCGTCAATACCTATCGATTGACTTAAAAAAAGCTTGCCACGCCCACTCTAACGCCCACAAACGCACTGAACGCTTGGAAAGAGTGTTGTTTTTCCCAGGTTTTGTCTATTACGTGGCATCGTTGATAGAATTACCTTCGACCTTCTACCTCAATATAATGATTTAATTTGCCAATTAATAGCACGTGGTCAATTTTGGAACTGGCAAGAAAAGGGTGCTATAAAATGGCAAACCATTTTCCAAAATTCAATCAGTGAAAAGTCAAGAGCCAGTCAGAATGAAACTCAGCAAGAACTTCAAGATCGACTATTTTCGCAACCAGTTGGTGGCCTGGCGAATCTGTGGGGCCTTGCATCTCAGCGAGGGTAACTACAAGAGTTGGACCTCCGCTTTGTGCATCTTCATTTTCCTGCCGGTACCCATGTTAATGATGGTGCTGTTCAGTTTCGACGACCCCTTGGAAAATAACTTCAACCTCAGCCTAGCTATTGTATCAATGGCCAATCTCCTAAAGTATTCTCTGTACGTAACGCAGCTAAGCAAACTGGACGGGATTCAGACCCTTATTGGCCAGCTGGATGACCGGGTATCGGGAAAGGATCAGATACTTCGGCACGAAAGCATGACAAAGCATATGCAAAGGATGTCCAAGCTTGTTCTGATCTCATATGCCTTTGTACTTGTCAGCGCGGCGGTTCCTTTTATTTTCGAAAGTGGGCGCACACTGCCCTTACCCATGTGGTTTCCTTTCGAATGGAAAAATTCCATAATTGCCTATACTGGAGCTTTGACTTTTCAAGAGATCGGGATGTTCTTTCATGTTCTGCAGAATTATCCAGGCGACTCCTTTCCTCCAATAACATTGTTTCTGGTGTCCGAGCAATGTCAACTACTTATCCAAAGGATTTCCAGCATTGGCTATCGTTCAAGGAATCTGAAAAATAATGAACGGGACCTTGTAAACTGCATCAGGGACCAAAACACGCTCTACAGGTAAACCCTTTAATCAATTAATAAAAGTTTCAATTTAAAACCTTTAATATTTTAATTTCTTTCTTAGCTTACTGGATTTGACACAAAGCATGATTTCCTACCCCATGATGGTTCAGTTCTTAGTGACTGGAATTAATATGGCAGTGATTTTGTTTGGCCTGATATTCTATGTGGAGCACTTATCGGATCGGGCTTACTACGTCTGCATTTTGTTTGCCCTTATGGTGCAGACTTATCCTTTGTGCTACTATGGAACCGTTGTGCAGGAGAGCTTTGCGGATCTCCATTACGCAGTGTTCTGTAGCAACTGGGTGGACCAGAGTGCCACCTATCGAGGGTATATGCTGATCATTGGGGAACGCACGAAGCGGCAGCAACTCCTTCTCGCCGGCAACCTGGTGCCCATACACCTGAGCACCTTTGTGGCATGCTTGAAGGGGGCATACTCCTTCTTTACCCTCATGGCCGACAGAGATGGTCAGTAATTGAAGAATTATAAAATATTCCTATTCGGCGTCAGAAGAGAGTGCTATTTTTCAAAAGTAGAATTATATTCCATCTTCTACCCCATGACAATTAGTAATTTTTAATTATATAGAAAGGTATTTTATAATAACCTATCACGTAACTCGAAAAAATAGTTGGCATTTGATTTCACTCACATTGAAGAAAAAAAAATAACACGGAACACGAATAGTAACAATAAACATACACAAATTGTACGGCAAAGTAACTTTTCAATTAAATTCATTGTTACCATGGCGATGGAAACTATTTTGGGGATCAAGGGACCCGACTTTGTGATGCTGGCCTCGGACACAATGCAGGCCAAGTCACTGGTCTTCATGAAGGATGGTAAATATAAATCATCCATTTAAAATGGAGCACATAATAAAGCCATTATAGATCAGTCAAAGATACACCGACTCTCGGACTTCAATATGATGGCCATGGTGGGAGACGGAGGCGATTCGATTCAGTTCACGGACTTCATCTCAAAGAACATGCACCTGTACAAGATTGCCCATGGATACCACCTGAGTGCCAAGGCGTCGGCCCACTTCACCCGGAAGACACTGGCGGATTACATAAGGACCAATACGAGGTACCAGGTGGCCATGCTGTTGGCGGGATATGATGCCGTCGAGGGTCCTGACCTCCACTACATTGACACCTACGGCGCAGCTCAGTCCATCAATCATGCCGGACATGGATGGGGAAGCATGTTCTGCGGCAGCATTCTGCAGCGGTTCTGGCACTCGAAGATCAGCCAAACGGATGCCTACTCCCTGATGCGGAAGTGCGTCCTGGAGATCCAGAGGCGTCTGATCATCAACCAGCGAAATTTCGAGGTCTTCGTGGTGGACAGCAAGGGAATGCGCAAGATGGAGGCCATCAATCCGGGATCTCTCAGCAGGGAGTCGATTAGCCTGACTTGGTAGAGCGGTAGTCCAACATCCTCTAATGCCTAATAATTGTGCCGTTGATTTTTCGGCAAACTTTCACTGCGATGCTCTGAACAATTTCCCAGGGATTAGACGACGTGACCAGTTCGGATTTGAGTGGCCGGGAGGAGGGTTAGCCGGGTGGTTGCTACATGCCACGGTCGACTGCCTCCGTGTATTAGCATATGTGGCCTGCTCTTGTTCTCCATGCGAGCCATCTGTCTGAATGTGGGTGGCTCAGTGTTTGTTTGCGCAACAATGACAAAAGTGCCACTCGAAGAAAAATTGTAAAAATAATATCAATCTGAAATTATGATTTTAAACGAACAATAAAATGTATACAAATGCAGTTTACAAAATTACAAGCCTTTTTTGTATGTTTAAAAATTATTTTTAAACACTTGACAAGTGTTTCCAATGTGGATAATTTACTAATATTTACTAATTATTTATTATTTATTATTCCTTAATTTCCAGTTTTCTCCAAGTGCACACTTCACATATATGAAACGTCAACGGCTGCGAATCGAAAGCAGAAAAGCCAACATGTCTCTATTTCCCATTTGAACAGCAGTCCGTCAGGATGTCGTTGGTTCGGATTTGGAGGAGTGCCTGGTGGAGATGGGGAGTCGTCAGCAGAACTCATAAAAATGAGCACAGATTGCTGCAAAAATGCACTGCATTGTTCGTTGCTTAGCTGAGGTCTCCGAGTCGAGGGTTTTTCGAGCTCTCCCGCCTGAATTTTCCTGGATTTCTATGCCAGTCAGCGGGTTTTGTTTGTCTGCCAGCCGTGGCAGTTGCCATTGCTAATTGGCCGCACATGACAAAGTATCGCCAATTGAGTGGCTTGCCCACTTGCGGTGATCGGAACCATGAAATGTCAACAATGACAAAGGAAAAGGCAGCGGTCAAGGATTCCTAATTTGAGATGGGTTTGAATTTAAAAACGGGTTTCTTAAATTCTTCATTTATTCCAGAGAGTTAATGGGGGAGAGTCTTAAAAAAACACCCTTTTAAACTAGAAATAAAGTACCTACATAATTAATTCTTCGTCAGTTTACCATGTCGTCTAAATTTATTCTTCCGTATTCTTTGTATTTTTAAATTTTATTTTAGTGAAATCGATAACAGCGAATTTACATTATTTACGTAGAATTTGCATGGGATTCCATGGAAAGGCATATATTATACATTTGTGTATCCATATAGAATGCCAATTTAAATATTTGTTTTATATATGCATTTTTTGTGCAGCTCATCTCATCACGTGAAATGCATGCCATTAGAAATTAATTAGCAAATTATGTAATGGTCAAAAAGCAAAGTTCAATAATATTTATCAATCTAGTCATGCATAACCGTGATTGAAATTTAATTGATTTATGTGAAAACTAATAAAAACTCATGAGCAGAAAAAAAAACAAATATAATCAGTTATTTTTACGGCTATTCGTTTTTCTTTTAAGTTTTCCCGTCGCAGTAAAAAGTTTTTTGCAGGAAACTTTTGACATGTGAGCGTCTCAAATGAACGCGCCTGTCTCAGGACACCTGTCCCTCCCTTTTTTCCCCACCTGAAGCTGTGAAATATATTCACATCCTTGTAGAGAAATAACTTTGGGGGAGGGAGGAGCGAGATAATGTGCATGTAACCCCCGAGTCACTCCCCCATTTGCCACCACCTCCCAAACAAACCGACCATTCCAACCGGCAAGGGCGTTTAAGGGCGCAACGAGGCAGCGACTTCCTGACAGGACATTAACTTTCTCGCATCTTCGGAGTCGCTCCATCCGACTGTCTCGCTGTTTGCCATTCGCCGTTCTGTTTGCGTGTGACGACTCTGATGATGATTCATGATGATGATCCTTGCAGTTTTCCTCGCTGTCATTTTTCATGGCCTCGGGGGCCGTGGCCTGGGTTAGTTGCCTTTTTCGACAGCCTATTAGTTTTTATTATTTGCTGCAATTAGTTTTTTCGGCCTCGGATGCTCGGCAGCTCGACTGCTCAGCTCTCCTCGCTTATGACACTTTTCTCCACATTTTTCAACAGAATGAGCGTCATCTGTTGCCGCCAGCAATGTTTCGTAGTGTGCACTCAAAAAAATAACTAGCAGTGTCATCAAAAAAAATTCGTAAAGACTTAAAAGGTTGTTTTGTAAAGGAGTTCACAATTAAAAACTTTTTATACATTTTTTATATTTTAAAAAAAAGTTCATAATTTAAATAATTTTCTTTCGCTGCTCAAAAAATAGTTTTGAGACTTTTAAGAACCATTTTCTGAAGTTAAAGAGCTTCTTGGACGATTTAGCAATAAGGAATCTTTTTGTACACCTTATTTTTAACTAACCCACGACCTGTTTTTTCCCAGTGTAGCTGCTGAATCTGCTGTTTTTCTCGCCGGCATTGACAAGAGCCAAACAATGGCCCGCTGGCTGACTGGCTGGTATCTATGATAAATTATGGCCAAAAGTCAAAGTCATCAATCAGTGGGCCATGTTTTATTTGCCGCCCGCGGCCATTTGCCATTTGTTTTGGGCCAAAACCAGAGGCATATGCAGCCGGAGGGAGGAGTTTCAGGAGTAGGAGTAGCAGCAGCAGGACCAAAACGGCCAGAAAGGATTAAATATAAATCGGAGATGCGTAGACGACGGTGGCACAGGTGTCGGTGGCCGGACGACAAGCATTTCGATTTAATTTTCATTAAAATTCAGGCATTAAATATGCAAAGGGTAAACTGCGGCAACGAGGTCCTCGCAGCGAACGGCCAAAGCCCATTAAAATTCCTTAAAGACTTTGCCGCCGGGGCCAGGTGACTCCTTTTCATTCTCGAGTGCTTATTAAAATTGCAAAGGTCCAGGATTTGCGGACATTATGATGCGGTGGCTGCGAATTTATGCCGAAACGGAGCGGTCGACAGTCGACATCAGCTGCGTTTTCGTTCCCCGGCTGTTTAATTATGCATTTTTATCTGGAAGTTGTTGGGGCAAAGGCCAAGCCGTAAACCGCTGCCACTTTGCCACTTGAGGTATGAAGGCGGAGAATCCACGGCGTAAGCCAAGAATAACCGAACCGAAGCGTGAATAAGCCATGGCTTCCAACTGAGTGACAGATATCCGGCAACGTGGCGTATACGCAATTTCTGATTGAAAGTGTGTGAGTATAGCGATATCTTGGGTTTTGTTGTCGCCACCAAGAGACGCTCTTGGATCCCGACAATTGACAACTAAAGTTGCAATTAGGAGCTGTGCCAATCCTTTTTTGTACCTTTTTTTTTCAACCACCTTCGCCGCAGGATTACCGAATAAAAAAGGAAACTTTTTACGACAAAACACCTACCTACACGCACTCGAACGGATGGAGGTTTTAGTTATGCAGGGAAATGCCTTGGGGAAATTAGCGAAAAAGGTAAATGTTTTACGGAAACATTCGTTTCAATAGCTTTGTTTTGGGCGAGCAGTTTATAGCACCCAGTTACATCATTTGGGAAACCTTTAAAGAAGTTCGTTAAAAATGAAAGTGGGTGTTTAACTAGTTGTTATTTGATTTTATGTTTTTTTATAATAAAAATGTTTTCTTTCCCCTTGGTTATTTAAAAAAGAAGGCTTTGGTTTTCCAGATAGCTGGCCTGTAAATGGCCTAAAAAGTATCTATTCTCCAGGGACAAAGGCAGCCATTGGATAAGCTCACTGCCAAAATTACAACTGGCATAACAGCAGCGTCCAGTCACCGATAAACGGCCTATAAATCACCCACTTGGCCAGCGATCGCGTCAATATTCGCCTCTTATGCAACCAATTTTATTTCGTTGCACTCGACGGGCATAAATCACGACTCGTGATGGCTGAAAACGGCGGGAAATTGGGTGAGGATGCTGTTTCTGCAACAAAATGTCCCGGCATTAAACACCAACGATGGCATAATTTATGGGAGTGCCGGATTCCAGTCTCGCGATGCCCGGAGACAGATGTGACATCACCAGTGACCATCGTGACATTAATGCGGCCCTCCAGGCGTGAGCTTTCCGATGCTAACGGATTGCCATCGCGAAATTAAAGAGTGACCCCCAGTGCGATTTTGATTAACTCGTCGGTAATTCGATACATTTATTTTCCTTTGTCTATTTTTATAAATTTAAAAAAAGCAACAAATTAAATAAAGACAAAATTCTCACCTTTTCAAGAAGAAGTTTCTTTTAAAGCGATCTTGCGATAATTTCGTGGACTATCTCTTTGTAAAAGTCCCCAAATTTCCTTCTATATATTTATTCACCTCTTTCCCTCGATCCTCTGCGACAGTTATAAGCCAACATTTTCGCTCGACCATTGTTCGTCGAAAAAGTTCGCATGTGTCCATGTGATGAAGTCCCTTTCCTGCATCCCTTGCAAGTACATCCATGTTGATAATCCCTCTGCCCTGGTACTTCACGCACTGCAGTCGAACTGGGAAATAAAAAAAAAGTAGTAGGGAACGGCGCATAAAAAGTTGCAGTTAAACTTTTCAGCATTTGTCAGAGTCAGAGGATTTGTTTGCCTTTGGGGCTGGCCAAAGCCAACATCCTGACGGCATCCTGGGCCTGCTCCTTCGCCTCGAAGGATATTTGCCCCCCATCGCACCACTCCACTCCACTCCACTCCGTTCCGTTTGTTTGTTTGTTTATTTTGCTCGTTCGTCCCACTATTTGTTTTCTTTCCAATTTTGTAATTTCAAACTTTTTCTATTGATTTCTTGGCACGCATGAACACCTTCAGCAGAAACGACAGCCAGCAAAGTTGCCAAGTTCCCTTGGGGAGGGGTGGGGATTCAATTTAAGTTGCGGGGACTCCCCCATGATGACCATGCGTGGCACACAGTGCACACAGGAAAAAGAAAAGAGTCCATAAAAATACTAAAAAGAAACGAGGGAAACGAAAAGAAGGCGAAGGAGGAGTGAGAAAAGTTTCCAATGCACTTAACACTCTGTTTCGAAGGATGGAATCGAGGAAAAACTGTCAGTGGCATTGGCAACACATTTATTAATGTGTCAATCGGATTGAAGACTTTCCAAAGCCAACGGAAAACGATAAAGTTTTTCGACGGAAGAAGATCCGTGGCTAGGATTACGGCTTTCGTAGCGACAAATTATAAAAAATTAGTTTGGTCGGTGTTTCGTATTGGATAATAAAACCTATAGAACCTTTGCAATAGAAAACTATAAAGCGGTAAAGATTTTGATCAGTTACCTGGTTGATTTAATCAATTTTCCAGCAAAAATGGAAACATTAGGTACCACAAAATGATTACATGACCCGTCCCCGAGTCCCAAAGCAGCCACCCCAACCCCTTTTCAATTCCCAGCCGAAAAGGAATTGTAATTATTCGAATTGTTACTCGTCGCTTGCCTAATGACTATTAGCTAAATGAAAACATTGCGTGCCGGCGACATTTTATTCGAGTGCACCACCAACCCACCCGAAAAGCACCCCCAAAATCACCCGCACCACCGGGAGCTTTATTTGCTATATTTCATGCCTGCCTGCACTTATCTCCGATTGTCCATCGGACGGGCTCTGGGGTTCTGAAACCGCCGACTGACTCCGGCAAATGTAATTTGGCTTGGCCGGCGCTTCGATTCCACTTTATGTTCTAATTACTTGCACAACACAAAAACGCCACTTCAATTTGAATTAGAATGAGTGGGCACCACCGCCTGCGGAGGTGGAGGTGGTTCGGTTCCGCCCCCAAATCCGCCCCGCCTCCCGATCCCGGGGTTAAACCCTTATCCTGGCCACAGTTGGCGCCACAACTTTTAATTACAGCAGCGCAAAATTGCAGATGCACTGCCGCGGCGGTCTGGTCCCTAGGCCCCACTTACAATTCCATTCCAATTCCTATTCGTAGTCCCATTCGTATACCTATTCCAAATCCCCAAACCGAAACCCCAAAGCAATGGCCGTGGCAATGGCAAATCCAAAAAGCATATTAATTGCGCACTGCGTAGGCGTCGCCTGTAATGGTCTATAATCGATTTAAGCACGGGCATTATGTGGGCTAGGGTCTAAATTGCAATTTCGTGTATGACAAATGGGTTTTTGGGTTTCTGGAAAGTACACTCGGAAATAACCAGGAATTGCTAAAAATACTGCATGAAAATTATCCGTACATAATGCAGATCTTACGATTTCAAAACCAAATTTATTATTTTGAAATCATTTATATAGGTGCCTAAAAATAGGCAACACTATACTTTAAGTCTGATACATTTTTTAAGCAAGAATTTTTAATTCTCGATGCATACTTTTAGACATCTTTATAAAAGTTGTGTTTTTAATATTTCCTTTAAAAATATATCAATTTCGCTGAGTGTATTAACTGAATTTGGAAAATAGGCAGGACGAAGCCAATGAAATTTAAATCGAGTTAGCTTAGTAGCTATTTTTGCATGTATTCCGAACAAAGGCAAAGCCAATCGATATTTTCCCATTCGTTCAGTATCTTGGCTTGTGTATCTTTGGTTATTTGGTTATCCATCACAGAGTTCTCTTCCAATTAGAAGCTGTTGCGCGTAGCAATTGACCATTAAAATCAGTCTGAGGAAGACAGTGGTCCCCAATCTGCATGGCCACAAGTGTGTGGGTGGGTTGATAGGTGGTTATGTCTGATATATGGAGTAAACCACCCAGGGCTCGTTATTGTTGCCGTTGGCTTCGCCGTCAATTGCAGCTGGTGGTGGTGGCTGCACCACAAAATTCAACGCAATTTGTAAAATGAAATCGATTCAATTGATTGTTGACTTCGACAAACACACACCCACATCCACAACCCGGTATCCTGGCAGGACCAGGACCATCATCCTGCAATTGGAAGGCATTGCAGGCGACGATGGTGACAGGTGTCTGGGGGTGGACGTGTTCATATCCTTGTCGTCCTGCCATATATATACACATACAGACACACACAGTTCACAGCACACACGCGCGTGTGTGCACTGCACTTTGCTTGATTAAATTTCAATATTTACTAAAATGTCGCCGAACTCTTTCTGACAGCTCTGTAAATTTCATAACCGGAATCGACATAAAATATGGTCAACTGGGTGTAAATATAAGCTTGACAAGCGCATAAGTTGACTGAAATGTCCCGCTTTTTATTCCATCCATACCGCCTTTGTTGCTGGTAATTTGTTATAGTTTGTCATGTGCTTACAGCAACAAATGAGTTGAAAGGGGCCATAATCGTCTAGATTTCATGACTAACTGATATGCGGTCTTTGTAGGGGCATCAGATGGCCAAAGCAATTACTCAGACGAGTGAAAGACAGGATTAACGTATTGCTTTCGCCAATCAGGGTGATTCATTTGCATTCATAATTCCGAATTATAAAAACAAATGGAGGAATATTTCATCTCTTATTATTTATGCATTCGCTGATTGATAAATACGAGGCGGTAAAACACCTTAATGACACTGCGTTATGGATTGTGTATCAGTTATTGGGATAAATGAATATTAAACAACGACATCTGAATCGTTAAAATGATTATTGGTTTTTTTAAAGCATCAGCGAGTTGTAAGATTCTGTTTCAGCTTTGCTTTTGCCTTCAGAATGACTTGTTCACATTCATAATTCTGAATCACAAAACTTTCGAAAAAAAACGTTGAAATAATAATTGTTAATGGATTCTATGATTAATAAGTTCAAGGACCTAAGCCACCTGGATGATGATGAAGAGTGAGGTTTCTAACATTTTCCCATACTTTCGTTTTTAATAATTTCCCATTTACAGAAATGACACAAAACCTGTTTACCCCAAGGATAAAAAAGAACCTGATGATAAAATATCGAATATAGCGAAACTATTCAATGAACTTAGCTTAAATGGTGGAAGTTCTGCAAAGGAAGATGCAGTGATCAAAATAATGAAGCCGGAGACTTGCAATGCCAATAACTACCCTTATAGGAATTACTTTAACAACAGTTTAACAGAGTTTCCCTGGGAAAAGGTCTTGGAGAAGGGCGATCCAGGGGGAGCCGACTTTGATATTGATTATGAAAATATATTCGAGGATGTAAGCAAGCTGTCTAAGGTGGAGAAACATTTGCAGTTGCTCTACAGACCCTTCACTTGTGCCATGGACGCCAATTGCCGCTATAATATGTACGAGCTGTGCCTCCTGATGGCCGATTCCCGCTACGATCCGGGTAGTCATCCCTCGGTGGTCGTGAAGGTGACCCATCCCAGTGCCCAGGTGAAGATCCATGCGGCTGGAAAGATTGTGGCCACCGCATTAAATGCCGATTCGGCCAGGAGTGCTCTGTTTAAGGTGATCAGGATCCTGCAGGATCTAGACTACAAGGCGGACATGAAGAACTTTACTAAGAGCATCGTGAATGCCTCCTTCAGCATGCCCTTTAAGCTCGACCTGGTGCTGATGAGCCGTCTGCATGCGGAGGAGGTGACCCACAACCGGAACAAGCGACCCTTTATCACCTACACCGACGAGAAAATAGGCGTGAGATTTGCAGTCTTTCCCACGGGATTCGTATTGGTCCTTCACTCCACCAGTCACTCTGAAACCCGTGAGGCCATTGCGGCAATTCTGCCAATCCTGGCCAGATTCCAGAATGGATATCCCACAACTGCGGAAAAGGAGGGTTTACTGGTGGGCGATCTGTCTTACAAGTTGCTGTGGGAAAAGAGGTTGGAGGAGGACAAGGAGGGCCAGCTGCTCTACTCATGAAATATTTTGTTGATTCATATCTAAACAAGAATTAAATGAAGCATTAAATTACTTATTAATTTCTTTGCGGATAAGTAAAAATATAAAATTCCATTTTATCCAGGAAGTATTAAAAAATTAGGATACTCACTTGATATCATCATTTATGTGATATCCTAATTTACTTTTAATCGGAACGGAGATCCCAAGATACCGAGTATCCTGTTATCGCTTTGTTTTGTCCTGCGAAATGCTGCGAACATTTGTCATAAACCAAAGTTCTGCACGTGCCCTGTTTACACTCGCCAGCAAAGTTGGGCAACTTGTTTAAATACGTGATTTATTCGAACGCCAGCTGCTGAGCGACCGCCGAACAACCAGTGACACTCCACTCCGGCCAACCACTACCACTATATAGATGGTATAGGGCCTAGGCCCGGGGCCAAAGTTTCACCAAACACTCGCTGAACAAAAACAAGAAACAAATGACCGAAGAAGTTGCAACTACGAACTGCAACAGGCGCATACATAAATAACGAAACATTTTCGCACACTTGCCGCAACTTTCCCGGGAAAATGTCACATTATGCGGAACAAGTGGCCGCCTTGAACACGTTTCCGACGTGCTACAGCACCTTCCCAAGTGCTCCGGACACCCCAGACTTTTTCCCAGAACTTTTTAGTTGAAAACCTAACGGGAAGTCATACATTTCGTATTTGCGTAATTACCACAGGTGGAATGTAAGGTGGGAAAGCAGGGAAAATAAAAAATATAAATAGGTATTTTTGTCAAATTTTAAATGAAATGATGAGATGCTATCCACCTAAAATGTTTTTGTAAATTTAGCTAAAAACCCTCTGTTAAAAGAAGATACATCATTAAAATTTTCTCACAGACTTTTAGAATATATTTATTACATGACATTCTCCTTTTGATAACTTTTTCTTGTTTTTCCAAGTCTACAACAAAACTTTGTTCATTAAATGTGCACATATCTTGCAATTTCAGTTGGTTGGATTCTTTTTACCACTCTAATGCCCTTCCCAAAGCAAACTCAAAAAAGTTATCATGTGCACATAGAAGAAACCCTAATGTGCCAGAGGTTATCGAAATTGGACAAAAAGAAATTGCGATGGAAGAGCAAAATAATACGCAATTTATCTATTTTCGGTTGAGGTAGGCAAACTTCGTTGCCCCTAAGCGCTTTTTGGCCCAAAATATGCTGGGAAAGGCGAGAGAGCTCGGAAAATGGAGGGAAAACTACCGATACGATACGATGATGTGGTGGCAATCGAGCCAGGGAATCCGGGGAATCCGATTAAAAAGTTGAACCATCAAAGTTTAAGAAAGGAGATGAGCGGGCTGGAGATTATGAATTATGCATTCTTGCCCAGGGACTTTTTGCTTCAAAGCCAAAGCTAAAAATTATCCACTCGCTCGGTTAACGAAAAAGGGTTGCGGCTGCCTTTGAAGATTAGACAAGTTTCCTGGGAGTCCGCAGAGTAACTGTTTTCGCATTTATAAGTGAGCATAAACTGCATAAGGGGCGAAACCGTATTGAATTCGAAATGAAAGGAGTGCCTGGGACAAGGCGTCCTCCACTCTCATAAGGATTTAACAACAGTGTGTCAACGAAACTCCTGCCCATTTCCATTTTGTGTCTGCGGTTAACCGCAAAGATTTTACTCTCGAAAAGGTGTCGCAAATGGACTTTTGCAATTTTAATAACTACTCAAAGTGGCAAACTGGTTCGTTAACTAGCCGCACACACACACACACACTCCTCGAGGTCCTGTGCTGCACCGAAGGACTTTTTGCATATTTAACGGACTTGAATTTAAATGAAAATTAATCCGAGACCAGGAGCTGCGGCTGCCCAGTCCGCAAATGTGTTTGCTTTGAAAAATGGAACGGCAAACGAATAATTGCGTATGAAGTAAACTCCGCAAACGTAAATATTTTAATGGTATGGACAACGAAGGATCGGTTTACCTTTGTAAATGAAAAAGAAACACTTTTCAATCAATACAAAAGCCAAAATTGTGTGTACATTAAAGCTGGCAAGGCCCTTCAAATCTTTAGAATAATTCAGGGAATACTTTTCAAAATATTTTACCCCCTTGTCAATGAAATGCGTATTTCTTGGAATCCGAGGAGGGTGGAAAAACATAAATCTAAAATTCCAAGCGCCAATAAATTTTCATTTTGATAAACCCCCGTAAGCCTTTTCATGGCCAAAAACAAACTTCTGTGATTTATGAAGTTCTCGGCTACTGCTCGACTCCTTGGGCAATAAAACACAGAAGCCCATCACTGCCATCTATGGACACGATACAAAACTTTTGGCTTATTCCGCCCCCTCATAAGTATTCCGATTTTAAAGACCCGATTTGCAGAAACAAAAAAAATATAAAACTGTAAATATGAATCACTAATCTTTATGGAGCGAACCAGTGTTTTTCCGGCCATAAAAAGGCGAAAAGTTTTCTCTCGCAAATAAACCAAAGTGTCGATGCATAGATAAAAACTGTTCATCTGTTAATAAAGTTTTTCATAAAAATCGACCATTTAAATTACAATAACATGGCATTCGCCGGCAGTTCGGTCACAGCTTGTCCTGATGTAAATCCATAAACAAAATGAGACATGTTCGCCCTCTAATGTTGCTTATTTTATATATCCGAATAACGAAGGGGGACATGTCATCATGCCCGACATTTGCGTCAGCTGGCGATCAAAGTCAAATTAAATTGGAACAACTTTTCGACGTCACATATTGCGCATAGAAAATGATTCGCCGGGAACAAAAAGAAATTGGTTAGTGCCAATTATGGATTTTCGTCTGGAACGTGACCAAAATAAATGGAGAATGTTAAAAAAATGCAACCACTTTTTGCTATAATTTAGTTAATGGAAAATACACGCGAGTCCTAATCCCCTGATTATATCGAAATATATATTCACAAACGCATCCAACTAATTTGCATTTACATTAATCGATTGACTTTGGGCTTTATTCATTTATTAATGTGTTAATTAGCTCAATTACTGCCCCGGCTAACACTGCGTATGCGCGATACCTAAGCCTGTGGGCTATAATTTTCCCAATTCAGTTGTTTAGACAATGCCGACCACTCGATATAGCATAAAAATGCCTAGTTATTCTCTGTTTATGAAGGGTGCATCGCTATGTGTCTACGGCATCTGTTGTTTCTTCGATTTGGGTTCCTTTCGATATGATAAAGATAAGGGGCAGCTCCGAAAACATCACACCTGCTGGCAATGGATAGTCATTGCAATGTGTATAAAATTCGCCATTCTCTGCTTGGAGATTCCCTTTATTTTGATAAGCTTTAGCCTTATATACTATTTCCTAAAGGGAGATTTTCAAAACTTGGTTGAGAACAGTATTTATTACTGGGTGCACTTGGTGTCGCAGTTGGTCATGTCCACCATATCAACCATGCGACTGGTGTTACTAACCCACAACTCTTCCGACAATACTTTCTTGGTAACCCTAGTTAATAAAGTTCTTCGGCTTAATCGCATGGTAAGGATTTCTTTTGGCAAGAACTGACATCCGGATAAGCTGTTAGTTACTATTTTCCTATTCAAAATTTCACTTACTATTCATCATATACTAGCGCAATATACGCCTCATGGAAAAGTTTTAATAAGAGTTCGATTTCCTACCGTAAACGTGATCCTCTTTGAATTGTTTTATACCTCATACTTTCTTTATCAATTGCTACTTTTAAGCTGGCAGCAAACTTTAAATGCTTATGTGAAATCATACATTAAATATGTTAAGTTTCGACGATATGGAAGTTCCGATTACTATCGAAAACTAATAATGGTCTTTGATATCTACACTGAAATGGGGTATATCCATTTTCAAGTATCCAGTGCCTGGTTAAAAGTCTCCTCAATGCTCTTCGTCAATATTTACTATACCGCCCATGAAAGTACCTACACTCTGTACTGTTTGTTTGCCACCTCGAAAACACCGATGATTGATCGAGTTTACTTGGTAATTCTCAAGAAACTGGGAACCTGCTTCCATCCCCTCTTTGCGGTGTTGCTAATGGGAATCGCCAACGATCGATTAAAACACTTTGAGGCCCAGCTCTCCACAAATATCTTCCTAGTCGAGCTTCTTCATACGCCACAGGATCATTTAATCGTTCAAAAATTCGCTCGGCTTATCAGCTGCAAGGTAAGTTTTAGATATACCGAGTAAATAGATTTATAACTGGATTTATTTTAACTTTAGCATCAAAGTTGTATGCTGCAAAAGCACTCGTTTCCCTTTCGGAATTTTATTTGGAACAGAGGATCCATTTGCGATCGAGTTCTGGTCTTCGAAATCTTTGTGTATCTCATCATCAATGCCACTACATTTCTGCAGTTTCTGATAAGTGAGAAGAACAGCTTTTGTGAAGAAGAACTTTAATGTTAAAAAGATTCATAATAAAAGAGTGTAAAATAGGAATAATAATCCCTTTTTGTTCTGTAATTTATTCGTAAATTTTTACTTCATTTTTTTACAAATGTCACTCAGCTAAAGTATGTGTCATATCCTGAGTGAATAACAGAAATATCCTTACTCATGGTTCAATTAAATCAACTAGGTAAATGGGCAACGCCAAAGCCAAATCCAATCAGTTGCAATATAGAAGACCAACATGAAGTCTTTGGAGTGTTTTACGCGTCGTTTCCTGGATTTGACATTATGGCTCTTGGGTTTAGTGCCTCTGCCACCGATTTCCCAGCTTCGATGCTTTTTCCTATCTCTCGCGATTCGCTGCTGTTGGATTGTTTATTTGGTGTATCTACTGGAAGTGGCCTCCTCCTTTTCATCGTCGGCTATCGAGAGTGTGGGAAATGTGGTGGGCACTGCCCTGTTTATAGGAAACTCCGTCCTAGGGCTACTGCTTCTCCTGGAGAGTGTCCTGCAGCAGAGGACTCACAATCAGTTGGAGGATCTGCGATTCCAGTCGGAGTTGCAGCTGCAAAGACTTGGGATGTTTGGCAAGCGTCGCCAGGCGGGATATCTGCTGCCCCTAATAGGAGTCCAGTTGGCTTGCGATCTCGTGAGACTTTTGATCAATAGTGGGGGTACGATATCGCCCGTCTTTCATATATCCCTGCCATTGATGTGGCTCCTGCGATTTCGCTATGTCCAACTGGTGCAGCATGTAATGGATCTCAATCAGCGGTCCCTCCAGCTGCGACGATCCCTGTTGTCCTTGGCCTCCGGGAATGACCTTTGGCAACCCTACGGAGTCCACGAGTGTCGTCAGCTGCAGACCCTTCGCTGCACCTACGAAAGGATCTTCGAGTGCTACGAAATGTTCAGTGAGTGTTATGGATGGGGAATGCTGGGTCTCCATTTGCTGTCCAGCTTCCAGTTCGTGACGAATGCCTACTGGATGCTCATTGGTCTGTATGATAGACAAAGTCTGCGTTTTCTGATCTTCAACGGAGCCACGGGAATCGACTTTGGCACACCCATTGCCACTTTATTTTGGCACGGCGATTCGGGAGCTGAAAATGTAAGTAAACTACAAAAACTTACTGGTAAAATCGGTCCCATTAGTACCCTTAACAAGAAGTATCTGTAAATCTGCCCAATCATAGCTAATTAACAGTGACAATGATGTATTGGCTTTGTCTCAAGTACATTTACCGAGTGTCCCTTAATTTAATTCCCTTTTAGTAACAATGTTTCCCCCGACAAGAGTACAAGTAACCTCACGAGTGGTCCTCAAGATATTCCACCTCATTTTAGTGGCATTTTCCCTGAGGTCCAGTCGATTGTCTCGTCTGATCCTGTGGCTACGCTTCCTGCTTTGGACAGTCTGGTTCTCTGGCATTTGGACTCAAAGTCTGATTTTTGCCCAATCGATTGACTGCAATATGGACTGCATACTGCGCCATTTGCTCACATTTTGCCAGACTGTATCGCATGCCTCCATTGTGGTCATCACTTTCCTGGAGGGATTCAGAACGCAACAGGAGCAGAAGGATTCGGAAGTGGTGGTGTTCGAGGACTCTGATCCCTGGGTGGCCTGCACTGTGCTGGCCATGCTAATGCCCATTTTCGGAGTCGAGTATTTGGTCTGCTCGAATGCTCCTGACTATGCCTATCGGGTGAGGATCTATCACCTGAAAACGCTGCCCAGTTTCCTGGCTCTGCAGATGCAGATTATCTCCTTTATCCTGGAGGTCATGAAGGTGAACATTAGGGTTCGTCAGGCCAAGCATCAGCTTCGGATTTTGGCCAGGGAGTTATCCAGTCGATGGCCTCAGTGCAAGCAAAGGCCAGAGTTCCTGGCCCAGCAGACCCCTCGAATCAAAGACCTAAAGAGGCGATATAATAAGCTGCATCTTCAGTTCGATCGAATCAATGGCTGCTTCGGGGGCAGCCTTCTAACCATCATCATTGTTTACTTTGCACTCTTTGTGTGCAATTCCTATTGGCTGTTTGTGGATGTGCGGACAAGTCCCCCGAGGATCTATGCAATTCTTCTCAACTTGGGGTTTATTTTCAATGTTGCCCTGCAGATGTCCGCTGCCTGCTGGCACTGCCAAAAAAGCTACAATCTAGTGAGGGTTTTAAATTTGAATTACAACTCCTTGAAATAAATTCTGTAAATTTATTTCAGGGTCGTCAAATCGGTTGCCTCATTTCGAAGTTGGTTAAACCTCAGGGCAGCAAGCGATACAATGATTTGGTGAGCGAGTTTTCTCTGCAGACACTTCATCAGCGTTTTGTAGTGACCGCCAAGGATTTCTTCAGTCTCAATCTGCATTTGCTAAGTAGCGTGAGTAAATTAAAATATAATTAAAAAATAAAATAATTAAATGAAACTTAATTTAGATGTTTGCAGCTGTGGTCACTTATCTAGTCATTCTCATACAATTTATGTTTGCTGAGAGAAGTTCAAGGCCTAATTCTGGATAAAGATGAAAAGGAAAAGATCCTATATAAAATTTGTAATTTTAATGGAGATTTTAAGATTACATTAATTTATATCCCCCCTAATCTATAATTAACGCTAATAAAGTACAAGTTTCGCTTTTTCATTTCCCAAATGAGTCTAGAGAGTTTAAATGAATGAATGATTTAATTATGAAACACACATTCTCTCAAAGGCAGACAAACTAAGAGCCTTTTCATCTTTGTCACAGCTCTTATAAGTGTATAACCCTAATTATTTATGCCGCCCACGATTTGGGGATGGGCTGGGTTTTAGGTTCTGGGTTAGGTTGCCTGAGCAGAAAGTTAGATTGCGCAAAGTTTTATCTTCGATTTTCTTAAGCGCATTTTACAAGTCGAAAAGGATGAGCAGGGATGTGGGAGCAAGGCGGCAGCAAAACTACTTCACGCATATTAAACTGACATTTCACAAGCAGAAAACTTTTTCTAATATGCAAATTCATGGCGAATGCCTGGGAATGGGATGAAACAGCCGCACATCCTTGAATTAACACGTGCGAGTTCGCATTAATTTGTGTAAACTGGTGTTGGAACTGCTCGGGGTTACTCTGCGGATACGGTGGATATGGCTGGGATCCGGATCTGCTCGGGATCTGCATGTAGTAGTGCTCGAGGAGCAGTTTTTGTCGTTAGCTATGCAAATGCCAGGCCATGTAAATATTATTTACCGCACCAGCAGATGCTCAAGATGTAACTGTGCCGCCACTTCTGGCCCAAATTAGCATATAACATCTGTGGCAGTCGCTTATAAATATTTATGAGCCGCCTGGATTAGCACTACCTTCTATGTACTCTTTTTGCTGGGTTGAGTTGCTCGGCTTAGGCCAAGAAATTAAAACAGGGCTAGTTGAATACTCTCAATATTACAGGGCAATATTCTTACTTTTTAAAAACAACTTCTTTTAGGATACTTTTTTTTCTTTTAGAAAACCCATTTATTAGCTGGCAACACCCAAACCCTCTCAACACTATGAATATTACAACACAATCCTGTAAAACCTCAAGCAATACTATCAAAATACTAAACTTTCCCATCACTAAGTTGGATAATATTACTTGTCAATTGGATTCATAGACTAAAATCGAGGTGACTTCATTATTCGTTTTCAATTTATATCACATTATAAAAGTACCGAACTCTAGTCATAATGAAAGAAGAAGACAATCCAATCTGGAAGACGATGCACGCCCGCCGCATTCCTGCCTCGGAACCGATGGACGAAACTGATGTCAGGTTGATCAGGGCCTTGAAGAAGAATCATTATATATACGCCCAAGAAGTCTCGCATGACTTGGAGATGATTCAGTCGAAGTTCTTCTGCACTAAGTGTTTGCTCTACGCCAATCTCTGCAAGACCATAGGAAACTATGTGAGGGAACTCGAGAAGGAGGAGTCTCTAAACGAAGAGTACCAGTATACTTATAGAAGACATACCAGATAAACAATGCTCCTAACTACTAAATTTTATTATAATAAATATTGCACAATGCATCTTATGCCACAATTTTGTAAATAAAAATCCACAGCTTATGACAACATTTCCCATAATTTTCAAGGTACCATAAATCCATCAACATCTTATAAACTACTTCACAACTCGGTCCTAAGCGTTTACGCAATTTCCATTTAAGTTTTCGGTGGTATGAGGGGGGATGCTAATTGCTTTTTAGTGAATTATTAGCCAATCCAACTTTCGGGACTAATAGAAACTTGCATGCATGAATATTTTATCCACTTTACGAACTGTTCAACTTTTTTGATGAATTCTCAATTCGAAGGAGAGGCTTTGTCTTCCCACACAGCCCCCGGCAACGAATCATTTTTCAGCATAGTGGAGGGCAAGTTTTTAAATATTCATAAAATTTGAACGGACAGAACTTTCGAAATTGAATTAGTCAAATGAACAAAAGTTCATTTACACTCCACGTACGAGGCTCGGTTGCCCATACTTACAGAAACCATTGTGTGCGGCCAAAGGCAAAGCCAAAAAGCTCTAAAAGTTGGAATAAATTACTAATTAATGCAGGAGTGCTCCATATTGGGTCATGTGTGTGGGCGGTTTCCTCTTCCCCATCCAATAATTAAGGCCTCTGTTTTATAGTTGGCAATCTATTGCGATTTGTTGGTCCGTTGGAAAATATGGTTTTCCCCTCCCTTTCTGCATCGGACGCAGTGTGCGAGAGCGAAATTGAAGTTTTATGCTAATTTCGGCCTTCCATCTCGCTCTCTTTCCCAGCGTTTCTGTCTCTCTTTCGTCTGGCTGAGCCCAGGACCTTATCTAGTTGTCGAGTCCTGTCAACACAAGGCATTACAAGGCAATTAGGAATTTGTTTATGGCTCTGAATCGTCTCGTCGACTTGCCACTTGGATACAACACACCGAAGATCTATCTTCGCCAGCAAAATGGATATGCCTCACATTACGGGCCCCATGAAAAAATTCATTCGAAATCGGATTCAATTTAAAAGGAAATCCTGGTTCAGTATGAATTGCCTTTGGCCCTCTCATTAGCAAAGCCAATAGAAATCTTAGCCTAGCATTTCTGTTTGAGTTCACGAGATGCCAATTAGGTCGATTACTTTTCTATATCACTATATGGTTATGGGCACCTTTACCAACAGAATTACGACGAAAAATACAGGAAAGTGCTGCTTTTAAGTTAAATACATAATCCTAATTTCTCCCAAAGATATTACAAATTTTCCAAATTATTTCTCAATTAAAAAAAAATTATATTCAAATTAAAAATACTTTCCAGAAAACATTTTAGTCTGGAAATATTACTTTTAATTATATTAAAATTCTACAGCTTCATAATAGGCAGCCATTTCGAGATCCGCTTCGGTTTCATGTACATATAAATGCAGTACACATGGCCCATAAGTCAAGCCTAATAAAATTCCACTCTGCCAAATTCGAACGACAAAAGTAATCTCCGAACTCGGCCAACGCCACAAGGAAAAGGCGGTGAGTGGGGTGAAAAAGTGCGTCACTTAAAACTTTTGCACTCACTTGACCAGAAACTTTTATTTTCCGTTAGCAAATTTCCCACGGGTAAACCGAGAAAGTAACAAAATGTATATATGTATGTGTGTAGCCGGGCATCTTGGCGAACAAAACTTTTTTCGTGTCCACAAATTGAAAATATTCCTCAGTCATATTTAATTTTGGCAGACCTTGGACCAAGCGAAAATCTCAGAGGTAATCAAAGACGATACGAAGGTCGGGGATCGCCCGGGTGTATGGACTTAATTACTGGGGATGCTCGAGGACCGGGAAACGATCCGGCTTAAATTTCAACCTTGTTGACTCGCCACGACGGTAATAAAAATGGAATAGTCACCGGGACAAAGGAGAATAATGAGCGCCGGGGAAAAGGGCAAGCGGAGAGCAGGAAAAAAGGAGGAAAAACTAAATAAATAATTCAGTATAAAATGTCAGGAGCACTGGGAGCGTTGGCCAGGACAACGAAGATGTCTCGGGAAGTCGTCGCCTCTCAGATGCAGTCAAGGAAGCAATTGTATTGTCTGACTGCTGTTTTCCACTTTAGTTTGCCACGCCCCATTCTGACGCCCATCCACCCACCCACCACCCACCTTCATCCGCCCGCTGGTAACTTGTTGACGTTGATATCCGTACGTGCCGAAGGTGAATGGCATCTGTGGACGCGAAATTGAATTCGTGCCTGGCAGTTCCCGTTTCCCATCCTATTGCCCCTCAACTTGGATTGAGTCGCACTGGGAAACGAAGGAACTCGGAGCTCGGAGGAACTTAGAACTGGAAGCTGGGGCGATGGCCAGGATGTGTCAGGTGGCTTTACCTGCTGACTTCAATATTTTGTCGCATTACGTTGACAATTTAGATGTTTGTCTCGCGCATTCTCGCAGGATTCAATTTGGAGCAAATGCAGCAGCCAGCCGGGGAAATCTGCAAAGTTAACAGTAAGCCGGTAAGGGAAAAGCAGATCTGGCCCTCCACATGGGAATGCAAGGTCCCAGCCAAATGCGAATGCTTACATAAAAATCAGTCGGCAATGTCCTGGCCCAGTCATTCATTAGACTTGTAATGTCCCTTCTAGCCGAGCAAATCTTCTCCGCAACAATGGGACTTTATAGTTTAGTTCTTGGGCCTTGGAGTAACCGAATACTGGATGATCTATAAAATAAAAAGAAAATTAATTATTACATTATTTTTAGAAATAACTAACCAAATCCAACAAAGAATTTAGCTTATGTATAGAAATGTCATATAAATAATACCTGATTTATGATGTCTAAATGTCTATTATTTTATTCCAGAGTCATTCTGATATTAATATATTCTGACATAGATTTTTCTTGACCCAGGTCAGAAGTTCTGAGTCAGAAGCAGCTCAGTCTTGATTTCAATTTCAGTGCTCAACTTGCAAATACTCTTACCCACCACAAGTATAAAAATTGCAAACATTTTTTTGTTTTCGCTCCAAAAATGTCACTTTCTGGGGGACGAGGGTCCTTAAGTCCCCCGTCCTTGGCTCAGCCACCCACTTGTAATGCGACTGTCGCTGGCAGCCACCCACCACCCACTACCCACGGAAACCACCCCAGTTGGCATTTCATTGTTGTGCTTTTCCTTTCCCATTTTATTTATATAATGTGTCTCGAATGTGTGTCTGCGGGTGTGTGAGAGTTTTTCTATCAAAGCGCAGGAAACACGTGCGGGTAAAACATTTTTCAAGCTTTTAGCGCTGCATACAAATCAACCCCGAAAAACAAAAAAAAAAAGATCCCATTCACAATAATTTGTTGAACTTCATAAGAGCCAGCGCTTTGGGTTAGTCGGATGAGATGAGAACTGGGGTGGTTGGGTGGTTCGGGCTCAGCCAGCTGTTGCATTATGTAAAACCCCAGCGTAATAGATCTGAGAATGTGGGAAAATTGTAGACGCAAATACCAGGCGAACAGCAAATGGAAAAGGTCCTCGACTGTCGGCATCTGAAATGGTAGTTTTGCTTCTTTTTTCATGAGGCTAATTGGGTTTTATATAATTTAAAGCACTTACTTATCAAACTTCATTTCCGTCTTCTCCACTCGGTAAGCTGCATATGCGAGAGTGCCCATTAAAATGCCACAAATGCAAATTAATTTAATTGAATCCAATTTGGCATTCGCATTATCTTTTTCATTGTTCCCTTAATTTTACAATTGCGGCTGGGATGGGCAGAGTGGTGGAAATTGTGTGCGGGGGATTAACCACACAGTGGAAACTATTTCGTAATCCGGATTTATATATTTTGGCAAATGTGCGGTCTTAAAACGAATAAACCTTCAACTGGGACTTGTAAGCTTATTATGATTTAAAGGAGTCTAGGATGGGCTTTAAATAAAGTAAAACAAGTCGGCTTAAAAATCTAAAATTAAACTGTACGAAATAGTCACAATTAACAAAATTCCTCTGCTCGTAAGTCTTATAATGAACACAAGCTTTTCCATTATACTTAACCAAAATCTGACATTTGTTTACGCTGCCTAATAATTGCATAAAAAAAGAAAAAAGAAAAACATGGGCTTAGCAGTAAGTCGAGACTGTTGTTAACAGAATTATAGCAAGAGGGGACTTTTAGCAGTCACTGTTATGGAGTGCCGGATAAAAAATGTTATCGGTGACCCATAAAGGCTACATAGCTGAGATAGGTAGCTAAACCACATGCGACAATCTAAAATCTGCAGGCAGGCTTAATATGTTTCTTAATATGGAAATGTCTTGAAATAATTTGTAAAATATTTTAGAGCTTGAAATATTTGAATAACTAGACCAATCTGTTGCTTTTTGAAAAAGGGGGCTGGAAAAGGCAGTTCAAAACCCACCACACTGTTACTTAGCAGTGGAATAACAGTAAAAGAGCGTGCGTCTGCGCAGTGATTTCTTGAGTCACGAGTGCTAAGTCACGGCGGCCGAATGGGGTTCTCCCGGTGGAGCGAGTACCGCTCTCATTGGCGGCACATTTCCACCGCTCGGCTCACTCGCTGCTGCAATGAGCGGCACTCAGTCTGCCTGCTGCACTCGAATCGCGTGGTGGACGCCACGTCGTCGTCGTCGTCGTCGATCGGTTCTCGGTTTTCGCCGGCTTCCTGCCCAAAGTCACGAGTTTACGAGCTTAGTGGGTGGCGAGTTTCCACCCCGCTCTAGGAACGGCCTATGCAAATATGTGCACAACATGCTGCAACATAAATTAAATCGAATTAAATCCGCACAAGACTCGAACTAAAGTCAAAATATTACAATAATTGGGCTGTCGTGGGTGTGACATCTTTAGGTCGGCGGCACGTGTGTGTGAATCCAATTTCCGTTTTTCCCCCTCAGTTTTACCGGCTTTTCCTCGAAAGCACCAAATTGTATTTGCTCCAACTGAAAGTCAGCTAAAGGTAAGGCCCAGAGTCACCTGGAAATCAATAAGATTTTTCCTATTTCGCAACACAATTCCTGGGAAAATGTCCAGCTCGCCTGACAACCGAAAACATAATTAAATTATAACAAATGAGTTCATAAATATCCCAATTTATTGCCTCTCTTCGGGGGAAGTGAACCATATTTCATGCTGTCCATAAGGCGCATTTAAAGTTAAATCTCGGTGACTTTCTCTTGGCACATCCTGCGCAATTTAAAGCCGAAAGCAATTTTAAATTTATTACACAAATACCCAGGCATGCACGCGTATGGAATGCCATTGGATATGCGCATCATAAACAACGTCCAGCACTGGAACAGACAGCATATTAAAAATGTGACTATAACCTTGGCTTCCAAACGGGCGGTGGGCGGTGGTCTGTGGGTGGGATGGTGGTGGTGCTGGTGTTCGTGGACTGGAGTACGGCCCCCATTCCGCCTTCCGCTTCCGCTCCCGAGTCCTGAAAACCGCACCAAGGCCACAGCAACCATGGTCAATGCAATATCCCCAGCCAGTGGTGCCCGCTATTGATGCCAGAAAATTCAGCGCTCGGCTTAAATCTGTTAATAACCAAATTCCATGAAATTGAATTGTTGTGAAAATAAAAGCTTCTGAAAAAGCTAAGAAAAAAGTCCATATTTTAATGCACTAATAATTTCCATTCCTAAGAATAATACTAAATGGTTATGATAATTCAAAATAACATTAATAATACATTTGCCAATATCAAATGATAATTTTAAATATTTTTCATAAGTCAAAATTATATCAACATAAATAAACTCTTGCTAACAACAATCTATCTTTACAATAAGTACCCCCACTTTTTGTTCTAAACCTTTTAAGTCAACCATGTTTGGCTTGAAAACCGTAGAGACTGCAGCACTGATGAAGAACGTCTTCCCCATCGGCTTGTTGGTCCCCGTTTCTCGTTGTTTGTTATTTGTTATTTTTACTGTACACATGACAATAACGCCGGCGGCGGGCACTGCATCCCCGGAATGCAATGCATCCTCAGAAGAGCAGAACGGGTGGGATCGGCTCAACACTGAATCCTTCCCAGCTCGGCCAGCTCTCGGTGCTTGTGCAATAGTTTCAAGTGGCCGGGCAACTTTTTCCATTATGAATGGTGCGGTTGCGCTTTTTTCCATCCATTATTTACGAGTTTTGAGTGCAAACTTGTTTCGCCAGCAAACAAGTGGCGGCCAGAGGATTAGAACACTCGCCCCGACCGCTTTGGCGGAGTGGGTATCCAGGGGGAATATCCAAAAGGGGATATCCAAAGGGGTCAGGGGGTGGGTAGTTGGTAATAGAGGAGTCCTGGCACTAAGTGCTAAAGTTTCTGCCATAAGCCAAAGACAAAGCCACGCCTCATTCGGAAAGGGCCGGCAGGAAATTGTTTGAATTGCACAACCAATTTGATGCCATTCAATTATTTTACCGTCCATATTCATAGCACACTTTTTTGGGGATTTTTGAAATATATTTTCGAGTATCTTCTCTGAACATCTTTATATACGAATTCATCGACAAGATAATTGTAATTATTACAAGCCAAAGTTGACTCAAAAGCTGAAGAAATATATGATAATATGATATCTTATTTCTTAGAAACCTAAATAGTCAATTTGATTTACCGTTGCTAAGGTCAGTTTTCACAAACATTTATAAATTCTATGTTGTTCTCTACATCTGGCATATAGGATGGCAACTTTCTTGAGCTACCAATACGAGTGCGATCAACTTTTATGTTCGCCTCTTGTTTTTCGTGGACTGCAATTTTGATAAAAACTTTCGAACATGTCTGGTGGGTCGATGCATTTATGCGTGTGCATAATTTTCAAAATCACTTGAGTATTTTGCGAAACAAAGTCAGAAGTTTCGCCAACTTGTTTCACGCACTTGCAGGCACGCTGCACCACCACCCAACTGAAACCCCCTGGGAAAGGCCGAAATAACCTCCCAAAACCACCCACCGCCCAATATCAGAGGCTAGGCCGTCGCAATCTGCCGCCATACACAAGTTCTCTCGTGCGGAGAGAGAATGTTCTGCATTCTCTGACATTGATAAATGATTTTCCCCCCGAAAGTTTAGCAGAAGAAAACCCAAAACAAGCGGGCCGAAGGGAGGGGGAGTGGAAATGCTGGTTGGAAAATGCATTCATGGCAGCAAAATTGTTGTTGCTCACTAAACCGTGAACGGAGAAATTCATCCTGCTCGGCTGGAATTATCGCAGCTCGGCATACTCGAGAGCCCAGTGACAAGAGCCAAAAGGCAGAGCCCCAAGAAATCATAAATAAAATATAGAAGCAGATATATACACTATACTATACTACATAGAGATTGTACTTGTGCCCAATTTAATTATCCTCGCCAGCCGAAAGAAGTGGCCAGGCCAAGAAATTTCATTCACTTAAAACTCCGGGGCGAAGTTCCTCCAAGCGAATGCAAATGAAAAACCACAACGCATGCTCAAGCCGAGTTTTCAGTTTGAGTTTTCCGCAATTCCCCCGCCATTTTCCGGCTTTTCCCCCGCTTCAACATGTAATTAGAGTGCGAGGAATGCGCGCGGTTGCCAAAAATGTTGTGGCCGTGGGTGCTTTGATGATATATATATACATATATACTGCGAATATCTGTAGAAAATGTAAATGTAAGTCTCAACATCTGGCTGGCCGCAAAAGTTCAAGTTTGCTGCTTGTCTGCCGCCGGGAGTCCTTTCTCGAGTGCCTCCCCGCCTGTGTGTAAATTGGACGAATGTGTCGTTATGTGTCGATGTGTTGACATCCAAAGTGCACAAGAACGACCCAAAAAAGAAAAAAGTAGCAAAAACTGCACAAACTTTGCTTCAAGTTGGCCAGAAGAGCAGCCCGTTGGATGGTGCGGTCAAAACAGACAAAGTTATGCAGTTACAGTCTCTTTTTTTTAAAATTCCCTTACATACTCGAGTGTGCAACAATTTAAGCCATATCAGACATTTCTCGGGCTTCAAAATATATGTATTTTAAAAAAAGTCCCTCTTCTTACAGTCTGCAGAGCAAAAATATAAAAAATCCAGGGTTTTAATGCACATAAAAAGGGATTGAGCTTTATATAAGCAGATTAGAATTGGATTAAATCTTTTTCTATTGAATCATTTGGCCATTTTCGTTCTCTAAATGTATTTTAATATTATAATATAACAAAAAAATTTTAAGTTGAAAGTTATTTTAAAGTAGGACTGCCTTAAAACCCATTTAAGATTTAAAGCTAATTTAATTTTTATATTTAACCGACTGGAATCAATGGCTCGCCAATTATAATAATTAAAAAACAGCATAATCACAAAAATTTAACCATTAACCATTTAAATTATTAATGGCTTTGCTCTTTCATCAAACACCGCTAGAGTTCTGATTCCGTTCACTTATTCAAAACGGATACCCAACTCATCATTAATATCCTGCACATCGCACATAAATGTTGGTTAGTTTATGCCCATATTGTATCGGGTATACTGTGCGGAATAAATTGCTTTTGAAATTTCTGCTCTTTGTCCATAAAAAAGGGGGGAATGAATGTTGAAACGCCTTTCGCTCACTCGCATTATTAACGCACATAAAACTCACATATAAAGTGATTTAAATTTATTAAATATAAAACGCCACCACAGAGCATCGCCAACCATACCATACCGTACCATACCGAAGATGCGAGCGCATAACAATTGCAATAAAATTTAACGTGCATCGATAAAAAGAATATCAAACGAATAAAAACAACAACAACAATGGGGAACGATCCGCTTGGCAGAAGAGAACTTCATTACTTGTTTGAATGAATGGGGAAAGTGCAAAAATAAAAAATACAAAATGAAAAATGAAAAAAAATGAAAAGCGGGGAAAACAAAAAGAGCGAATATGATGGAAAAACCGCTCACAATGGGCTCGACGGATACGATGGAGCGGCTTTTATGCAACCAACAAATGAAGCGAATGAGTCGAGCCATCAATATCAACAAAGGAGAGCGTTAAATGTTTTATATTTAAGAGCTCGCCAAACAACAACCTATATGAGTGCCTGACCATAAGCATTTTTCTACTCATATATAGTCTGCAGTATAAAGCACTTCGCTCCGCCGGCCTCGTCATGAATAATTATGATTTTCAATTTAAAGAACATTTTCACACACAGCACAGGCTGTTTAATTGCTTTTCCTTCGATCGAATCGATACAGAAATTGACTTGTCGACGTCCCCCAGCAATATTTTAGGGGTGGCGGCAAATTGGATTTCAATTGTTGAGCAATTTTAAGCTGCTTCGAGGAATCCACTTTACCTAGGAAAGTGCGTTCATAAAGGATGAAAATATAGAAAAATATAGAAACATGTTTAGATTCAAAAAGTATTGATTGTATAGTCTTTTAAATAAAATAAAAGAATTTAAATAAATAGTATCTTTCTTGGCAAAGAATGTTTAACCAATTTTAAGTCTGGATAATAGTTATGTATAACTGATTATGATCTCAACACTCATTTAGGAAAAAGTCGAAAAAGCAAATCAAAAATGTGTATTTGCCAATTACCCTCCTTTTGCTTATTCAATGCATAATTTATGCGACTGGCGGTAATGTTATTATTCCAAATCAGGGGAAATATTATTGCATTGCCGATACACTCGCCAATATAAATGAATATAATTTTAATTCAGCACTGCATGCAAATGAAATGAAAACGTGGCTAATTTTCTTTTCGCCTCCAAACGAAATCAATGACAACTGTCAACACGATATGGGGTGCCACCACACCCCAAAAAGAAACTCCATTCGAGTCGGAGCTCAATAAAAATAATAAATAATAGAAAAATGCGCATAGAAATTGCCATTGAGATGGGTGCAGAAAGGGGGAGTGAGTATGTTTATGGGCGGGGAGAAATGTGCGTGACACTCGCTCAACTCATGGGCTTTGGTGGTTCTCAAAAAAAAATGGAAGAGACTTCAAGGTACCCTAGAAAAAATAACAATAAAAATAAATAAGATAAAGGATGATATGCAACTAAAATACACCATGTATAAAGCAAATCATTGAAAATAATTAAATGTGTTCTGACAAATATAATTTATATCATATATATTTTTTTCATGTCATTTTGATATGTATAAATATTATGATTAGATAATTTACAATAATTGTTTTAAAATACTACATTTGGTATTTTAAAACAGTATTTTTTTAGCTTTTTTGAAAGATAAAATATCAAATTGATATGTTTGAATCATAAATAATAATCATAAATAAGGTAGAAATAATCTTATTTCATATCCAATTTTTTTCTTTGAATAAATAAATATAAATAGGGTATCCTATATTCGACTACTGGCCATTGTCCTCGCTTCTCCGATTTAGATTTTAAAATGAGTTCTCTGGGGTCTTTTGCGTTATTGACTGCGACATTTATATGCCTCCCATTCGGCCATATGCGCATTTTCACATAATAGACACTCGTGTGTAGATACATTTCGGCGGTTGACATCCTGACAGAATTGACATCAGCAGCAATGGCTGGGAATCGAATGTGAAACGGGGAAAAAGTGGGGAAAACGCGGCTAAAACCCTTTCACTAATTAGGCAGCACATTTTCAATTACGCGCTGCAACAAAACACAATAAATGCCACTAAAAATTCTCCAGCAAAAGAGGCTGCGGCGAACTACGGAGAAGAGAAACGAATTTCATACTAATGAATCGAAAATAATTGTCCGACATCAAACAAACACAAACGCCATGTCAGAGATATTTAATAGCCAGCCACAAAATAATTACCCCAAAATAATTTACTATGAATTAGATACAAAGGCAAACAAAACAAAAGCGTGCAAGTTGCGAGATATAAATTAGAATTTGCTGTTTAATTGGAAATTTGATGCGAATTGTGTTGCCCCATCGCTTCCCGCTTAGAAAGTGGCAACGAGCAAATTGAGCTTTTCTCAACGTATTAAATTCCATCAATATGTACCTATTATTTTCAGCATGAGCTTCATTATTTCTGAAAATAGAATGTGGTCCCGCTAGCAACTTGGTTCTCCTGGATTATTTTACAGGAGCGTAAGAACGGTTGGGAGGGCCAGGAGTATGAATCTATCCGGTTGGGCCATCAATTAAATGCTGTTCCGGACAGAAATGCAATCGAAACCAACATTTTATGGCGAAGGGAATGGGTAACCAACGAATGATTCTTTGAACTTCATTTAAAAATGCAATAGGTAGAAAAGTAAGTTAAATAGTTGCTTATAATCAAAGAAGCCAATATACAATAATAATAATAAATATATTTTAAATGCTGCAGTAATTAAAAGCACTTAGAATTTGTATCAATCGCTGAAAAGCACCTCTTTAAACCATTAAAAATCACTAGATAATTTATCAGAAATTTGTATCAAATTAAATAAATTTAAATTTAACATTAGAGAATGTGGCTTCTGACTGAAAAATGTTGCCCTCCTCCTCCTTACGGCTTTACCAAAGCCACACATTATAAAAACACTTCTATGCATCAAAAACAAAATATTTAATAAATAAATATTTCACATTTTCCTTGCAGTTGCGGACGAAAAAAAAATAAATATGACCAACGCATCTAGCAAGGATCAACAGCAATTTAATTAAACCACAACAAATTCACTTGATTGCAAAACATGAATTCGCAAAAAAGCATCGGGCAACTTTGTTGCTGTTAAAATTCCTTACTTGCATAAAATATGAAATTCATAAAATTTTAATATTGCCATTTGCGTTAATTAAACCATGAGCAATTCCAATCGCCGGAGCCAGACAAAGCCACTCGCTTAAAAATGCACACTCCCCATTGCCGTCGTCCGAGGTAAGTTCTGAAAATAAACACAATAATAACAAGAGATATTGCCCACGTCTCTGGCACGGGCATTCTTGAAATACAATATTTTCATACAATTATGAGGCAAATTTAATAAGAGCCAAGAGCTTTTCTACACATTCAAAATATTTTGACAAGTTTTTCAATAATGCAATAAAGTTGCCAGCTCGGTGGCCCCAAGGCGGTGCCAAGGACACTCCTGATGAAATGAAAATATTGCCCACAATTTGTTAGGTCCAGAGGACCTGGCCAAGAACGAGAACGAGAACGTGGCCCGGAAGTGGGACTCCGCTCGTTCTTCTGGCCATTTGCGGCTACTTGTTTATCTTCCTGCATTACTTTCTTGTTTCTTTCTCACCACCACTCCCCCTCACCCGAAAGAAGAAAGATTTTTCAATAGACCAGAACGGCGGACGGGCAACGCATAAACAAATAATAAAAGAAATAACAGCAGCGGCAATCGCGACCCTGGCAACGACCTTTGGGCCACTCATTTGTCAAGCCGCGGGATGGGATCTGGGCGGGGGGAGAGGAAAGTCCAGGAATCCAGGAAGGAAGCCAAGAGCCCGCGGCTCCGGGCATTCATCTTGGCCCTCCTCCCCATGGCAACCAAGACATATGGCTCCCAGTGACCAAAACAAATTAAAGCCCCACTTTAAGGCATGGCCAACAAATCAAGTCTTCTGGCCAAATGGACAACTGGCCAACTGTCCAACCAAAAGTGAAAAGCAAGCTCTGAAAGCCAGCAAATTCGAGCTGACACCACCAACGAGAAACTTCTCCTCGCAGGAGACAATTTTTACAAGATTTACCTGACCGGCATAAGTAATCAGACTCGATTCGGGGTCCAGCTCGGGCCAATCGAATTCTAAACTGTCGTCCGAAAACGATTTGGACACAATACTCAAATCGGGCATCAGAGAGCAAGGACACCGGGCCATCAATCTGCCTGGCGGGCTAAGGCTGTTCTCCAAAGCAGTTTCATAGAAAAATCTACGGTTTGGGAATATCCAAGTAAATGATTATCATTTAAATGCGGAATGACTTCAGTTTCCAGAGCCTTTTCCTTTCCATTAAATTTTTTTTTTAATTTGACAAAATAAAATAAATAAAAGTATTATTATTTATATAATTTAATTGAAGATAGGTGATTAATAAATATAATATATATTTACACTTTTAGGCCTTTAATTTAATTAAAATAATATAAAATCATATCTTTTCCAACAAACCCATTCGAAAGCCATAAACTGCCCCAAAAGGTGTGCTATAAATTGTGAAGGCAAATTAAAGTTTAAGAGTTTCGGGGAACTTGAGCAATTTCCTGACCCGAGACCCCGGCCAGCAGACAATGAAATCGATTAAGCTGCCCATGTCCATGTCCATGTACACATCCACATCCTCGTCCATGTCGATGTCCTCAAACATTTGCAGCAGCAACTCATTAAAAAGCATTAAACGCCAGGAACGGAAGTCATTGAGGCTATCAGACGGAGACACGCTTCCGTTTCTCTACTTGAACAGTTCCCTTTCCTTTTTCTCCGTTCTTTTTTTTTTTTTGTTCTTCCTCTCCGGCACAGATTTACGGGCCCAAAAGTGCGTAAGGTTGGGGAAGGAGTAACGGGGGAAGGAGTGCGTCCGTCCGGGCTGAGATTGTCACCGGGCCAATGGTGTTGGCGGAGACTTCAAATGATTTATCGCCCGATAGTTGAGTTCAAAAGCGAAGCGCAAAGAGACAGCAGCCGGCAAGGACTCGCCAGCACAAATATTTATTTATAAAATTGTTATCCCAACCGGGCGGGCAAAGTCCTCTGTTTCAGCTCCTGCGAGTCCTTCGATACCCTCCTCCTCCTCCCCCTCCGTTGATTCCTTTGCCTGGTTTTATGCCGCGTGTCTTTTGCTCATTGCCAGGCATTCGCTCATTTTCAAATCGGATTTTATCAACTGAATGCCATTCTTGTGCAAATATCTTATCTCGCTGCCGCCGCCGCTCAGGATAATGGCAACTTTTTTGCGTTCATCTCTGCTCCTTTTGGCTTTAGTCGCAGCTAAGACTCGGCTTTGGAGCCCTATCCCGCCGCCTTTGTATGGCTTTGGAATTATTTCGAAAGCGGAAATTGATTTTCCTTTCTTATTGTGCACGGTTTTTCGTGTTGCTGTTGCTTTGCCTTGCTTTGCTTTAGCTGATTATCCCCGACTCTGCGACAGGACTCGCTTTACATATAAATAATTTGGCCAAGAGGATTGGGTACAGCTCCTGGCATTTGTTTAGCCATAAATGGAAACTCACTTTCCCTTTTTTTTTTTGATTCTCCACCCAGAATTTCCTCCTTGCAGCGCCTCATTTGGCGCCCATTGCGATGATAATGCGCCGATGATTAGAAGCCCCGAAAAGCTGAACGCAGAAAACGCTTCAGTAAAAGTGGATTTTAACCCCTTGCCTCTTTTCTAAAGTAATCTGAAGTTTTGCTGGCATTGTTATGGGATATAATCGTGTAGAATCTAAGATTGTTAGAGTTGCTGCATTGTAAAACTTGGCACTTATGCTATAAATCAAGATATTAAACTTATTTCTTAAATTGTATTTGAGTCAAAATCTGCCAAGTGGGCCACCCCTGTTCCGAAGGTCCGATTTTCATCGAACTTTTTTACTTTTCCGGTTCACAACGAAAATATAAGAACTTCATTTGAACGGTTTTGCGAAATTTTGAGTTTTACCGGAGTTATAGGGGTCAAAACATGGCATTTTTGTCACTTTTTCGAAAAAGTTGCACTCAGTCATTAATTCATAACTTCGGAACGGTTAGAGATATCTTTATGATGTTTTCACTAATCGCTCAAGAATTATTATGGCTTTCCATACAAAAATTAAAAAAAAAATTAAAAATTTTTGTTCTTAAAAATAAATCAACATTTTTTTTTAGTTTTTATTTTTTTCAGTGTTCTTCACCAGCTATAGAGTTTAAAACAATTTGAAAATAAAGTTTGATTCATTACGAAAAAGATCCAAAAAAAAAAAGAGTGGCCCGGCCAAAGGTTTTTCGCAATATCGATTTGAAGAAGGGCGCACAGCGGTTTCCCATACAAAAACGGCTTGCTCGTGAAAACTGGCTGGTCAACACATGCCGTAGCGAGCGTAGCGTCAGCTGTCAATGGGGGACTTTTTGCCGTTTTGTATGGGAAACCGCTGTGCGCCCTTCTTCAAATCGATATTGCGAAAAACCTTTGGCCGGGCCACTCTTTTTTTTTTTTGGATCTTTTTCGTAATGAATCAAACTTTATTTTCAAATTGTTTTAAACTCTATAGCTGGTGAAGAACACTGAAAAAAATAAAAACTAAAAAAAAATGTTGATTTATTTTTAAGAACAAAAATTTTTAATTTTTTTTTTAATTTTTGTATGGAAAGCCATAATAATTCTTGAGCGATTAGTGAAAACATCATAAAGATATCTCTAACCGTTCCGAAGTTATGAATTAATGACTGAGTGCAACTTTTTCGAAAAAGTGACAAAAATGCCATGTTTTGACCCCTATAACTCCGGTAAAACTCAAAATTTCGCAAAACCGTTCAAATGAAGTTCTTATATTTTCGTTGTGAACCTGAAAAGTAAAAAAGTTCGATGAAAATCGGACCTTCGGAACAGGGGTGGCCCACTTGGCAGATTTTGACTCATTTATAAATACAGTTTTATAGGAAAATGCCCACTTTATATTTCACTTAATTTATTTATTTACTTTTACCGAAATATAAAATTTAAAAAAAATGTAATATTGCCTTCCTTGCAAAATGAAATGTTATCCATACGAAGTGTGGGCACAAAATGAATAGTTGCTCATACGCAACGTTGGCTCTCAAGGGGTTAACCAAATTTGGACCGAGCAGCACGGCGTTTCTGGGCCAAGCTATCAGTGGTCCTGCCCTGACCTGGGCCATTTATTCTCGCGCTGGTGTCGAGCCTAGTCCGAGGTCCTGGAACCTGGTACCCAAGGCCCCGTATCCTTTGGCGCGTCTTTGACATTATGAATGATCAGCATAAATTTCCCAGAGCTCTCGCGCTTCAAGGCCCAGCTGCAGGAAAAAAAAAACGAGAAAGAGGGAGCGGAAAAGCGGGACCGTGGCAAACGCAGCCAGATAACTAGCGAACAAAGTGAAGGACGGCTCAGAAATTCATTTCATTTCATTTCCTTTGTACGTGAGCAACATTTTTTATGCAATTCCCCGTAATAATTCTCTTGGTTGTCGCCTCTTCACGCATGAATATTCAAGCGAGAGCGCCGTGAAGCCCAGCTAATGAGACTTTCTGTGGAATTTGAACATTTCTTAAACCCAAATCGTGTCCGGATTAGTTCATTCACAGGCGAATGAGACCCAAAAATATTTGGCCAACAAACTTGCACAATGGTCTCCAAATAAGAGAGAGCAAATAATGTCAAATCAAAAAGGAAAGAAGGAAAAGAAAGGGAAACGGCAACTGGGAAAACTAAATTCAGTTTACATAATATAGCTCATAAAATATTTTTCGCACATTCATTGCCTCTTGGCCCGAAACTAGGCCACACTCCAGTGCTCCTCAAACACAATTCGGGCATAAACAATAAAGTAAAACGACAATGGAGACGACGACGACGAACTTGAAGGCAAAATAACTTGAAACTTGAATATTTACATATGAAACGAAACCCACCCACGCGACACTCAGGCAAAAATGTGGTAAATTCTATAGGGGTTGGAGGACATGGATCGGGATATGGGGTCGGGTCTCCAGTTCGAGTTCGAGTTCGAGACTAAACAGCACTAAATTAATTCTGCACAATTTGCATTAAAATATGCAAATAAAAAAGTAAAGGAGGAAGCGACCGTTTAAGGTCCTCCCACCAACTATAAAAGGGATCCATCCGCCGGCTCATATACACAATATACAGTCCCAGTCCCAAAAAGTAAGCGTTAAGCATATGTGTGCTTGAGTTTCGTCTGCTTTTGCTTCTCGCAGACAATGGCGGTCGGGGGGGGTTTGCCTTTTAAATTTCGAATGCCCCGTTTATGGCTTTAATGGGCTCGAAGGCCTCCGGAGAATTCCGGGACCTGCATCGGTTTTTGGCTTTCTTTTGGCTGGCTCGAAACTCGAGTGTTTCGATTATGAAAGTGCCACCCCGGCCGCACCACATTATTGCATGTGGTGCAGCAGCAAACGCCCGAGGACGAAAAGGACGAAAGTACGAGACCGAAAGGAGCACGGCCACATGTCTGACTGGCTCGCCGGAATATTACACCCGGAGAAGCTCGTTGCAAATTTGATTGTTCTTGGAGAGCGCGTGCCTCGCTGTTGCCGCCAAGAAAACGGGCTCCAAGGAGCTCGGAATATGGGAAAAAGGGTCCCGGGCGTCGGCATCCAATGAAGCATGAAACTTTAGCACACTTGCAACAGTTTCCCATTTTTTCATACTCCTTCTCCACCAGCTTTTCCCATTCTATCCCATTTTTTTGTACGCTTTCGGGAGAAATATGTTAGCTGCGACTTTGGTAATCTGCAGTGGGTGGTGCATATCCGTATCAGTGCTGCCATTTTGTCCTTTTTCCGGACAGATCTGTCCTTTTTTTAACGGCTTTATCCGGAAAAAATTTCAAACATCCCCTATCCGGAAATCTGTCCTTTTTTCAAAAATAAGGTTTTGAGTGTTATTTTTGCTAGTCGAAAGTGTATAAACCTGTTTTTATATGCTAAAATGTCTTTCTAACCATCATTTTTATAGTTCGGCTCTTAAAAAATAATTTTTTTTTACAAATTATTAAAGAGACGTAAAGCAGTCGATGGATTTTCTTTATGGTACAATTTTTTCTGTAGCAAAAAAAAGAGGAAAACACTTTAAAAATTTCTCAATTTTTACTCTCTTCTTTTTTGTCAGAAAAAAATTTCAACGACTCTTATTCGGGTTTGACGCAGATTAAATTTTTTTGTATTACCAATATAGTTACTTGAAATGCTTTTATTATTTTAATAATTTTAGATTATTACGTATACGCACAAAAATTTACCATGGTAAAATGATCAAACAAAGAAGGTTGTGAGTCGGGAGCAGTAGATCATTACATAATTGAATTTTATTTAAAATCCATTTATACTAAGTAAATATATAACCCATTGGTAAAAACAGAAAAATGGAGGCGCATTTACTTTTGTCCTTTTTTTTGTCCTTTTTTTTTAATTTTTTGTCCTTTTTTTCCCTGTTTTTTGTGGCTTATCTGTCCTGTTTTTCAAGCTAAGCGATGGCAGCACTGATCCGTATATACATACGAACACATCCAGAAGGAAAAATAGATAATAGTGGGGGGAAATGCGTGCAGGATGCCCGAGCAACAACGGAGTACATATCTCAAGACTCAAGTCGGTCGATATTTCTGCGAAAAGTACTCGCAAATAGCCTTAAAGTAATGGTTTCCGTTGAATTTAAATTGTGGAAATACATTACACTTGATACTCTCCCAATAGCATTAATTTGAATCAAAAGTGCCAGTATTAATTACAATTTCAATGGCTTTACTCAATTTAATTTAATAAATGGTGTATAAACCATCTCGTTTAACAAATACCTCTAGTCCTGCAACATTTCTACAATTTTAATTACAGTTCTGTTCCCATGCACATACATATATCTACAATTCCCCCATTCATAGAGACTCCTTGATTAATTTGTGCTCGAACATGTCAATATACACACATGCGGGCATGGGCAATGGTATTACCTTATTGCTACTCTTACGAACTCGAATTGCAATAGTTCATCGCTGGGCAAGGGATTCCATATAATACATACGTATATAGATATATCTATCCGTGTATGTGGAAGTTGCAAAGCCACAAGCCAAACGGGTATTATTGCTAACCCGCTGCACACCGATGGATGCTTCAAGTGCATGTATTTTTTCTATTTCGATGTTTCGCATCTGCGAGCGTGTGCCAATCGATTTTTAATAAAAACTGCAAACGAAATCTGTAAGCATATTGTTTGGCTATAAAATTAAAAACCAACAAGCGTTCCTGTTTGTGTATAGAATGGCGAGTTTCGCGAAAGTTGCTTAAAAAGAAGCACACTGGGAAAATTAATAATCATCTTTAAAATCAGTTGAAACAAATGGTAATTGAAGTAAGAAATAAATGCATTTCCATTTAGCACATCAACAATGATATGTGTAATATTGCAAATTATAAACTGTTTACAATAATTAAATCCGCATTGCAAATTAAGAGTAACAGATCGAAAGAGATCTTTATTCAAATGGAAGTTAACAGTGAATGGAAGTTTGTTGAAATTTTAAAATCGCTGTGTCTTAAAAATATAACCAGTCATAACCTCGAGTTTACTAAAAATAATTTACAGGTCACCAAAACTAATATAAAAATGTATTTAATATTTCTCTCATATTAGGTGAAATCTACATTTTTAACCTAACCTTTTCCCTCAGTGCCATCGATGGGAAAACCAGTTGTATTAGTACCCGTTTACGGTTACATTTCCCAGCAGTGGATTTTTAGATTTCCATTTGCGATTTCGTTGCCCGTTACCCGATTCTTTGTTATTCTTCCGAAGCTAAACAATTTTCGCAAATGAACGGATTTTTTCATTGTTCTCGCTTTCCGGCACTCGTTGTCTGGCAAATAAAAACACGATTTTAGTTAATTACCGCTGAACAGAGGAGATGATGATGGAGAGACATCGTCTGGATTTTTTCCCCTCTGAAGCTTAGTGGGGACTACAGAACTCCCGGCAAAAGAATCGGCCAAACAATAAGAACAACAGCAATGCAGTCAATTGGCTCAAAATGAGTTTTTATGGGATTTGCATACGCTGAATAGAAGAATAAATGTAAACAAGACCAAACTTGCCTGCAGTCTGCCGCACTTCCCAGCAAACTCCGAAACTCCCCATCTTTTTAGGGGGCTTTTCGCTTTTTGCTGCCTGCATTTGCATAATTTTAATTTTTATGATACGCGCCTGTTTTTCTTAATTGTTTCTCGTTAAGAGAGTGAAGCAACCGCCGCCGCAGTTAATAAAAACAGAACATATTTAATGCGCGCAATTACTTTGCATACGTTACGGCGCAGGACGCAGGACCTCCGAGGGCTCAGGACTCAGGACTCGTGTGCAGCAGTAGTCGCGCCTAAAACACTCCACTTGGATTCAGATTTGTGGAGTTCAAGTGTGCGTCGGCTCTTTTTACGGCCACGGAGCTGCTTGTCCGGTTCTTTACATAATAAAAGCGTAAACACGTTTTCACCATCGCCGGACTTTAGGACTACGGGAGACGGGACTTGTGGACTGGACTAAGGACCCATTACAATGGCGCCACGGAGAAGAAAGGAAAGCCGCCACTTACGCGTGCCTGGGGCGAATAAAATTGGCTTTTTGTTTGGGCAGTTTTATGAATTGCTTCAATGCTCATTTACCGGTCGGCCTAATGGGTGCATTGCCGTACTGCCCGCCCACCCACAAGGTCGTAATGCTAGTTCTCTGCGGTAAGAGATCCATAAAGTGCACAAGTTTTGGTACTTTTATGGCCGGGTGTCGGCCTGAATGTGGGTTGAAATACATTTGCCGCCTCTTTGGAGTAGAAGAAGTGACTAAGCTGAGCTAAAATATAAGGTATTAGTAATATGCCGTGTATGTATATTATTTTTTTGTACTAATGCTAGGACAAAAAATATTAGAGTTATAAATAAATGAGTCCGTTGGTTTTTCAGCTTAAAAAAATTTTGTTGCATACTTTTAGACACCTTTGTACGTGCTTTTAAAACCCTGTAATGTTTGATCGAAAATCTCCGTGTTTCCTTCAATGGAAACACGTTTCCTTTTCTATTCGAGGAGCTTGTAACATTTCAAAAACTTTGGCAAGCGTCACTCATTAACGCCCCAGTCACTCCACTTGCAAATCAATTATCTGATGTGCCAAAAAAGTTGAGGAAGTATCAAAAACTCGTTGATTTACTTGTTCAACAACACTGGGGTGGGTCCTCCTAGCCAGGTCATATGGCCGCAAAAAGTACTCGAGTGCACAGACATAGCAGGAGGAGCCCAACAATAAACTGGGTTAGGAATGCCAGACTCGACCGACACGATTTCAATTTGCTTAGTTGATAAATGCCAAAAATTAATTCAGCCAGCACACAAAATGCCTCACTTTTTGGTTCTCGGCTTGGAAAGCATGTGAGTAGCTAGAAAATATTTTCACTTTTTTGCTGTGATTCACAGAGCCAAGCTCCCCAGTACGTTTAAGAAAGAAAGTTGCCTTTTTCTGGCTGTGCCAGGCACAAAGTTGCACCGACTTTGCACCCACTTTCCACCTGCCTCGTTCGTAGATGTACTAAATAGTTTCTCACGTGACTTTCAACCATAAAAAATGGCTTTATTGCTGCACACGTATTCATTAATGGCAGCAATGAACTCACATGTGAACTCCGCGGTAGTTTGGGGTTCCTTGAGGAATGGTATACCCACCCACTACTTGTTGTTGCCGTTTTCGGGCTGCATTCAGCAACGGTTGCAAGTCGTCTGCACAGGAAGTGCATATTAATTGTGAAAATTTGTGCGGATATTTCCTCGAAAAATAGCTGCCCTCCTTTCTTCTTGCCTTTCAGCCGGCGAAATCCATGGCTTGGCCTGTGTCATGCTCTGAAAAATATGGCATTAGTTGGAATTCTTGAGAACTTTCATAAGTAGTGAGCTTTGGAAATAAACAACCGGGTAACTGGGATATATAAAGTTTTGATAAGTCCTACACATACATAATAATAGTTGATTATTGCCTAGAAGAGGGGAGTTTACTCCGAAAATTATATAAAATGTTAAATTAATAGTTATCAATATCTGCGGTTTTTTTCACTGATTCTGGTTAGTGCTTTTCAATCAATCAAATTGGCAAATAATCCCCGGAATCTGCATTAATCCACAGCAATCTTGACCATTTACCTCGCCTTTGCATAGTTTTCTTTTTAAGGACAGGGTAAAATGATTTTCATTCAAAGCGTGGGGTATAATAAATAAATTTCCATAATGAACGAGAACCATCGGAATGGTAATGTAAATCAGTGAATTTTTCATTGATTTCAGATGATTCTCCGCCCTTTTCTTTTTCAATTATTCGCGTATTTCGAATAATTCAATGCAGCGAATGCCTTCGCCCCTGTCATCCGCTTGTAATTACGTAATAAGGCAGGGAATGTTTTTAAAGCCGCTTACCGTTAACAATCGTACCGCACAACCGGGAAACCGGGAATAACTGAAGAAGTCCTGTCGTCCGGGGCGAAATAACATGTTATTGCACTTTTCTTTTAAATGAATGCAGTAAGCTCAGCATGGGTAACACACGACAATGGCAAGGCGCTGATAAAAGTCGGGGTGTTTGCGGTCGCTCCTTTATCCTGCACGTTCTTTGCCTTGACAGGCGGGTGTGGTGGGAGATGCATTTTCAAACCACAAAAATAATTAAAAACTTTACGCCCTGTCCCCGGGCAGCTTCAGCTTCTGCTCTCGCATTTAATCCTGTCAGACAGTCCCGGACAGCAGGACACACTCTCGTGTCGAGGTCAACCGATAAAAATCAAAGGAGGCGAAGTCTTGTCTTGGCCTTTAAACGGCGCGCAGCGGTTAATGAAATTGTCTCGCCGCCTCTGACGGACGATCCGGGTCGATAGAAGGCGGTCTTTATGGCCGGAAACCCCGTCGATGCAAAGTCACTTTTTCTTGGTTTTGTCCGGGTTTTTCCTTCTCCTTCACCTGTTTGCCAAAGTGCAGAAGCCAAAAGGTTTACGCACCATCGCGCCCGACTTGTCAAAGGTAGAAAAAATGCAAAAAAGTTTCTGTTTGCAATTGTTGCGATCTTGAGTCCTGCCTTTCGTCCGGCTCCTGTTTTTCCTGCAGTCTCTGTTAACCCATTTATAATTTGCGAACTAGATTGCTCTTACATTAAAGGGAGAATCTGTATTTCAAAGTAAAAAATAATATGTCAAAATGTTAATATATTGAGTTTTCAGAGGGTTCGAAATTTCTAAAAATATTAATTTTGAATTTCAAAGCCATATTGAGATAATCTTTTTTTACCTTACTTAAATTTTGATTTACTTTCTTGTTTATTTTATGAAATGGTGTTAAATATGAATTATATGTTAAATACAATATTTTATTGTAATTATTTAGTATTAAGAGCTATAATTTATTTAACAACCTACCATCATTATTTTGTGCAAACTTAAAAACTTTCATTTTGCATTCTGCTAAAAAAGACAACGCCATAAATGAAAACCTCCTCCAACCAGCCGTAATTACTTGAAAATTGGCGCAGAGAGGAACTTTTCATTTGGCCAGATCATTTGGCAAAAAAGAATCTGGCACTGCGTCGAAATGGGTTAAGGCCCAAGGCCAGGGAACAGCCATCTTTAACGAAGGAGCTGCGCGATTTCCAGGGGGCTTCTGGACATGGACCGGCGAAAGTTGCTCCTCTTAGGCCCGTAAAAAACATTTGCGCAATGTCAACAAATTTGCGCGCTTATTAGATTTTCGTGGTTGCACACAATTTCGCCAACTAAGACCGCCGCAGTGAGATAAAGTGCAGCCTGTGAAAATATGAATAAAATAACGAGAACTTTTCGCCCCCAAAACGGAAGTGCACGCTGCGTTTTTCTGTGGGTCTCCTTCTCTCTTTTTGGGTTCGGACGACTCTGGAGTTTTCCACCGATTTCCCGGGCTGCGGTTGACCGGGGGCGTGGCCCATGGGTTGGGGGCGTGTGGAGGGCCACGCCCATTTGCGCGACGGTCACGGTCGCCGGTTCTGCTAATGAGTTTTGTTGTCAGTTCTTGCTGGCCAAGCACAAATCGGGTGGTCGGGGATCATTTGGCTGCTCCATGTCCTTGCCTTTGCGTTCCTTTACTTGGATTTATGCGGCAGGACTCGCCCGAGTGTGTGTGTGTGTGTGTGAGTAAGTTAATATTTGCTGCATAAATTCCAGTGCGTCGGAATTTACTGCGCTCCGTTTCGCTCCTTTCGTCCTTTCGGCTGGCTCTCCCCGACGTTTTGTTCGCTGTTGTCCTGGAATTATGAAAATGCAGCTCCACTCACCACATAGTCCTGCGGGATCCGGATCCCTTGGTCCGCCCTGCCATGGACACAAGAATATTAATTACTTTTTGCATTTTTAGCTCTGCGCCTGGAATTCAAATGAGCAGATTTTAGTTAATTTGTTTTTCAGCGTAAATATTTTTTTTATTTTTTTCCCCATTCCAAGCTCTTAATCCGCTGCCAAGTTTCTGGTTTTTGTTCGTTCATTAAGCGTACTAAGCTCACAAATCCACCAGAAACTGCCATGCTTTCTTTACTTATGGGGAATTATGTTTTTCATATGAGCCTCGCCGACAAATTGGGTCTTATATTTAATGAACTATCGGACATTTTATATTCCATCCTTATTTTTCATATTTAATGGTAGTTAATATTTTTATGAATATCTAGGTTTGACATAATTTGACACATTTGCGATAAGCCAACAGTGGCCATCAATCAGGAAATGTGAAATGCGATTTCACTAATGAGTACCCCCAAGGACCGCAGGCGGAGGACAGCATCATTGTCCAATATTCAAATGCAAACAGAGGAGTTACTCGACTGTGTGCACGTCATGCGGCCGGGATGACAAGCGAAAAACGCTGCAAATTATCCGCACGTTACAGGATAAAAGCCACACCGTTCACCATCCAGGACCTAACCCACCGATGAGCTGCGTTTACAAAACAAACACAAAAAGCGAGCACACAAATATGACACTGAATTGTTTTTCATGTCGGCCGGCGCAAATCGAAGCCGCCTGGTTAGGGAGTTTGGCCAGGATTGGGGGATTGGGTGGTGCCAAGGATGACGGAGCCACCGGTTTCGAATTCCATTTGACACATTTTCGCTAGCGATTCGATTTCGTTTGGTTTTGTCATGCTCGCTGTCATTTTTATTATGCTACTGGGTGTCCCGCCACCACCACAATAGTCATTCGAAACCATATCCCCCAGTTGGTTGGGCACTGCAAACATTCGATTTCCAGGTGGAATACACTTGGAAATCTACATTGTAAATTTTCGTGTGATTTCGACTGACTCCTCTTGTGGGGGATTGGATTCCCAGTTGGAGGCAATGACTTGTGGTGAGCAGGCTTAATTTTAAGACAAACTTTTGAACGCAATTTAAGGCACATATAAAAGTGCTCCGGGCCGTTTTCCGACATTTATGGAACCTCTTAAGCGTTAAAAGGAAAAGTTTGTGGGCATGAAAAATTAAAGTTTATATTTGGATATTTCAAAACGGTCCTTAATATTTGGTAGTAGTTTTTTTTGGGGTTTACCAATCATTTAAAAGGTCATCAGAGTCCTGGAAATACTTCTCCCACAGCACTTTGTAGTCGATATCGCCGCAGCTCAGGCCCAATTTGCTTTGATCCTGATCCTCGTCCTTCAAACCGTAGAGAAGGGGCAGAATGCGGGCTATGGCCAGCTTGATAAATCCTCGCGTGGTGGCAAACAAGACGAATACATAGCCCGTGGGGAAGATGGCCAGTTTGACCATGGTTCCCCTCATCTTGTAGGTCAGAAAGGGCTGCCTCAGGGGATCGTAGTCGGTGGCCACCGGATCTTGCAGGTGAAACTGCATGAGATTCAGGTGGAAGGGCACACAGAAGGTGGCGTTGACCACATTGAATGTCAGCCGGCGAAAGCGAAAGTTATAGCCTAGCCCATTCAACTCTTGCCTAATCTTCACAAGACCCGTTCTGGTGCCTTCTTGACTGTAAGCCTGGCAATACACGTTACCATTCGGATAGATCTTTAGGCTGCAGATCGGGGCAAAGCGTTGGATAGTCACTGATAGTTGTTTATCAGGCTCAAATATGGCATAGTCCATAAGGCTCTTTAGTTTCGTGATATTAAACTCGCACGGGGTCGTGGCGAAGCAACTAAAGGGTCTACGAGGATACGATATCGTTAAATATGTTTAATTTCATCTAGTTCCCAACTCACTTGTACACTATATTCAGATGTCGCTCTATGTCTCCCAGTGTGGACACATCTTCGTATATCTTCAGCACCTCTTCCTCTGTTGGAGTCCTTGGAGAGGGGATAACCCTGGTTTTTTGCTGACTCCATTCCATTTCCGACTGTGCAAAGTACGCGACATTACAATCAGTTAAACTGCGTACGTCAATCGGATATTTTATATCTCCAAATAGAGTTTCCCGGAACTTCGGTTTCATATCTTTAGGCTTTCTTGAAACTGTCAGGGGCAGCGGTGTGAAGCGCTTTAGATTTTTTCTGTTGATCAATTGTGATTAGTATTGTATAATTGACTCCTCTGTCACTTTTACTTACCGCACTCGAATCATTGTCCAATCCTGTTTTTATATGTTGAAATTACCAATTAAAAATTGTCAAAGTTTTAGAGAGACCAGATGCGCTAAGCAATGGCGCTTCTAAATCGATAAAAATAAAAATGCAGCCCTGATCTCATATTGAGCTATAGCGCAATTGTGAGTTTTTAACTTTCAAAATAAAAAATATCGCTCTTTTTTTACACTGTTATTACATTTTCTTTTCACCTATTAAAAATTATAAAAGCCAACAAAAAGTTTGCATAATTTATCAAAACGCAGTGATGCCAACATATCAAAGGCTGTGAAAACACATGTTTAAAAATGCAATGATTTCTGGCCATTTTAATTTCCAAAGTAAATTATTTGGCAATTAATTGCCGCTCGAGTGAGTCGCACAGTAAGGCCATTAGCTCTCTGATTAAATTAAAACAATGCATTTCGGTGCATCAAATTTGGGAATCCTCTAACAAACGCAAGCAAACAATCAAAATATCATTCAAATTCAAATCGCAGAAATTGCATAATTGAAACCCCATTGAAGTCCATTAATAACTTTATGCAGCAGTGCAGTTCAAACACACAGACACGAGGAAATCAAACACCCACCCACCCGCCGAACGAACTCATATTTCTCAGCCAGAAAAAGGGCGGGAAAGTGGGCGGGGCAGGAGTGAGGGACTTGACGTTAGCTCATCAAACCCGAAAAACCACTTTGCTCAACTCTTTTCAAAGTGCATACATCATCAGCGCTAAGCCAAAACAAAAAAGCAATGCAAAGGGAGCGAAATGAACGATGACGATGGCGGGGTGGTGGGCGTAAAATGGGCGTAAGTGGGTGGTGTTGGTGGGTGGTGCCGGGGATTGGCGGTACGAAGAGCGTTGAAAACTTTTGTGCAATGTTGATTTTTCCGCAAGAGTCGTTTTTTGCCAGCACCCAGACGGACGGAGGCGGTCTACGGGGTCCACGGAGGAGTCCACGCTCGACGATGATGATGGTCGTCCACGGTCTAAAACCGAACGGAAGCGATGCCGCAGGCACTTTATAAAACCCGCAGCTCAGCAAAAGTCTTTCAATAATAATAATATTGGGGCGCAAGAGGGACAACAATGGCAAATGGGTGAAAGTGCTCGGCTAAAGACTCCCCCACAAGCACATATCCCCAGGTCATAGGTGAGAGGATAAAGATAAAGGCCCAAAGAAATAGCAAATAGAAATTACAGATTTGTGAAGATATGCCTAATTGGATTGCACAATATTCAACAAATGGAATAGAACAAATGGCTGATTTAATTCGATTTTAAAGAAAATGAAATGGAAATAAGTGACATTATTTTAAGTAATTTTGAATAAATAAAGTGCATTGTAGCGATTGATAAGTTACTTTTATATATGAAAGCACTGAGAATAGATTAAATCTTGTTGTAATACCTTTTTTTTTGTTATTTTCAATTTTTTACTATAATAAAAGGATATAAGTGTAATATTTATCAGTAGATTTGAGCCATTAAAAACTAAAGTCAGCACTCGGATTTAGTGACAGGTTCTATGACACCGAGTCCATTAAAAATCAAATGGCAAATCGTGTAAATCACAGCCTTGACTTCGCCCCCTACCCTTGTCCCCTAGTGACCCGTGACCTCTTGGCGGGAATGGGGAATTGAAAATGGGCAGGAGTTCGGGGATTTATACCGGGAAATGGGGTTTGGTGTTGTTTGGTTTGGTTTGGTTTCGGAGTGATGTTGCTGTTGGCGCTGCTGCTTTTGCTTTTGCTGCTCTGCTGATGATGATGATGACAAACAAAACAATGGAATCAAAGCGGTTAATGGCTTTTGTGTGTAAAATGAATGAATGCGGCAACGTTTCCTGCTTTCATTTGCAGCGTCATTTGCTCTGGTAGCTACATACCTCCCCTTGACCTCGCTCCTCCCCCGCACCTCTTCCTTAGCCCTCGAGTGGGGGGGTGAGAGGTCATCGGCTACAGCAGTTTTAGTAACATGTTTGTTTGTGTACACTGTAAACGCCCTCGAATGAAATATATTTTCATTGTAAAATGGTTAGGAAAACCTTAAAGTGCCATGGAAAGTAGAGCTTAAAAATTATCGATATTTTAGATATTTTGACAATATCGAATCGATAATATCGATGTTTTGAAGGAAAAACCCAAAGTAAATATCGAGAAATAGCGAACTGTCCATATTTTTTCAAGCTCTAATGGAAAGAATTAATAACATATTTTTTACCAAAGTCGTTTTGTTTACAATTTTTTACAGACTCAAACATAAACATTTTTTTAACACCAATTTTAATATTTTACATCTAAATTTATTTATGAACAATACAGATTTAACTTAAATAATTTCTTGAAATTCTTAAATATATTTTATTAATTTTTTTTTCTCAGTGCACTCACATTCCCATAGGTAAAAGCTGTTACAAGCGCTAATCGATAAAAGGGAGTAAATTCTTTGGCGATGGGGCAGGGGATCGTTGTGGCAGGGTAGAAGCTGGGGGGAAGCTGCATGGAACTGACATCGCCGGCAGTGCAACTCCACTTTCATTATTGGTTTTTTGTTACATCCCTGCCACATGCCACATGCCACAAGGATATGCCCTCGAAGCCTGGCAAGATGTCTTCCGCCCAGCTCTTTGTACAACCGATAATTAAATCGAACAAAGGCTCAGATTTGACAGTCCCTTGCAGTTCCGCTCGTTTATCAACTGGCGAGTCCCGAGTTCCTCGCACTCACCGAATGTGTTTCCATCTGAATTTTCACCACTCTGTGGGAGAGTGGGTTTCTTCTGGCAATTAGCAGACATAAACAAATGGCTTAGCTGATTCTCAAGAGATCTCATGATTTTATTTATTTGTTTTCCCCAAAAATGTTAAAGGGCCATCGAAGCTCAAAAATGAAAAAGGAATTTACCTGCAAGTTGGCAGCTTAAAAACTTCAGATTCATTTGGGAGCTAATATTAGAAGCTAATTTCGAAACCATATATAATGAGAGATTATATGATAATAAATTTCTTATCGTATTTTAATAAAATAAAATAAATGGGGAGTTTGAAAATAAAGCCTGCTAGTCAAGATAAGATAAGATTTGCATTAGTTCTTCCAGATATAGCGTCACTTTGAAGTGGGAAAGTAGGGGAAACCGGGAGCCATCCATTCCGCGGACAGGCAGCTAATTAGGCGATCAAGGACTGCCGGGGGCATGTCAGAAAACGCCTTCATGAGCGTCGTTAAAGGGGGTGGAAAATCAATAGCTCTATTATTTGGCGGAATGTCGGCGGCCAAATCGAGCGACTAGACTCCACTTGGCTCCATTCGATGTGTTGATTGACAGCCTAATTGAGGTTTCTTGACTTCTTCAATTGGGGGTAGGCCAATGACCGTTTTCTGTTTGTGCTAATAATAATATTGTTGTTTTAATATCGGGTCAGCGGAGGGGGAAGAACAACAGCTTGTTTAGTTAGTCATTAGGCTGGGGAGTTAACACAAAAGGTCTCACACTTCGACCGCACAAAACACATTAAATATTTGCCGAAACTCGCACTTGATTGCCATTGTTGTGGGACTTCCGTTTTAATTTTTTATTGATTCAACTGTCTAATGTCAATTGCTGTGCAAATAGCAATCAAACGCTTGGTTTACGCAATTAAGAAGCAAATACCTCCCCGGCTGCAGACATTTGCCTTTCCCGCTCCTAATTAGCATTTACATTGCGTGCAACATACTGCAAGACATAAAATTAACGCCAACCCGAATCGCCCCGCCCCGCTTGGATTGATTTTCAGCCTTTAATTTGAATTTCGGGCAGGGCCTTCGATGAAAGTTCCACTGGGATGGTCATTAAAAAGTCTGAGTGGCCAACAGAGTCGAGTTATTCACAACTTTCTGTTGTTCGCAACTTTCAAAGGGTTGATTGAACTCTTTATTCGTGGAAAAAATAAAGCACCGGAATAATACAAAACCTGGT